>NC_079491.1:106345317-106648347 GCF_020520425.1 Spinacia oleracea | reverse complement strand
TGAAAACCAAGTATGGGATTTGGTCGATTTGCCAGATGGCTACCAAGCCATTGGAAGCAAATGGGTTTTTAAACTGAAAAAGGACAAGGATGGGAAACTTGAAGTTTTCAAAGCTAGATTGGTTGCAAAAGGTTACAGGCAAGTCCACGGTGTGGATTACGATGAAACCTTTTCACCAGTTGCAATGCTAAAGTCTATTCGAATAATGTTAGCAATCGCTGCATATTACGATTACGAAATATGGCAGATGGATGTCAAAACTGCTTTCTTAAACGGCGTTTTAACAGAAACTGTGTTTATGACACAGCCTGAAGGTTTTGAGGATCCAAAGAATGCTAAAAAGGTATGCAAGCTAAAGAAGTCAATCTACGGATTGAAGCAGGCATCCAGGAGCTGGAATATACGTTTTGATGAAGCAGTCAGTGACTTTGGTTTCATCAAGAACGCGGACGAATCTTGTGTATACAAGAAGGTCAGTGGGAGCAAAATTGCTTTCCTAGTATTATATGTCGACGACATATTGCTTATCGGAAATGACATTCCTATGTTGAACTCTGTCAAGATTTGGCTTGGGAAATGTTTTTCGATGAAGGATCTAGGAGAAGCACAGTACATATTGGGCATCAAGATTTACAGAGATAGATCTAAAAAGATGATTGGACTTAGTCAAAGCACTTATATCAATAAGGTGCTTGATAGGTTCAAGATGGCGGACTCCAAGCGAGGCTACCTACCCATGTCTCATGGAATGACTCTAAGCAAGACTCAGTGCCCAAAAACACTTGATGAGCGTAGACGAATGAATGGGATTCCATATGCATCATTGATTGGTTCAATAATGTATGCTATGATATGTACACGCCCGGATGTTGCGTACGCACTCAGTGCTACGAGCAGATACCAGTCAGACCCAGGAGAGGCGCATTGGACTGCTGCCAAGAACATTCTGAAGTACCTGAAAAGGCACAAAGATGACTTCCTGGTCTATGGTGGAGATGATGAATTAATTGTTAAAGGCTATACGGACGCAAGTTTCCAAACCGACAAAGATGATTTCAGATCACAGTCTGGGTTTGTCTTCTGCCTCAACGGAGGAGCAGTAAGCTGGAAAAGTGCTAAGCAAAGCACCATTGCGGATTCTACAACTGAAGCGGAGTACATTGCTGCACATGAAGCAGCAAAGGAAGCTATATGGCTAAGGAAGTTCATAGGTGAACTTGGTGTAGTCCCCTCCATTAAAGGACCAATAGCCCTGTATTGTGATAATAACGGAGCTATTGCACAGGCAAAAGAGCCTAGACACCACCAGAGAGTCAAGCATGTACTTCGTAGATTTCACCTTCTACGAGAGTTCGTTGAAAGAAAAGAAGTCGAGATAAGCAAAATTGGAACTGATGACAACATATCAGATCCATTAACTAAACCTCTGCCGCAAGCGAAGCACAACTCGCACACTGCAGCTATGGGAATCAAGCATATTGGAGAATGGCTTTGATGTCTCTGTTTAATGTTTTAAAGTTTTAGAGTTTAAATCTTTGTAAAACATTATTGGTTAATCATTCACAATAAATGAAAGAAATTCATTTTTCCATTTAATTTGTGGTTTATTAAATGATGAGTCCCTTCAATTTGACGATATATTCAAGATAGACTGTCAGGACCAGTCCTGTGACTAAGAAATGTCTATCAAGTGAACTTGAATGTCAAAGGTTGAAAATGGTCCCTAATCGGAGTTTTCTATAAAATTGGACGCATAGAAAACGTTAGACGATTAGAGTGCAAGATGACTAGTAGTTCTGTTTCTTGAACTATGTGGACATGGCAATGTCATAATCATTTGCATAGATACTTACTTTGGGAAGACTAGTATCGGACAAGACCTATGAAACTTTACTGTAAGAGATGAAAGTCTGTCATAAGTAAATTTCATTAAATTATTAGACACTAAATCCTCAATACCTGAGTGATTTGAGATTACTTGTTTGAGAACTGGTTGCTTTGACGTTGACCAACCGTCGCACCGTAAAAGGAGGCTATAAAGGCAACGCTCAGGTAATCACCTATCAAACGAAGTCTAATCTCAAGATCGCAAGATTGGGATTGTCCTCCCATAAATAGGGATGAGATGCTTAAAAGTTGTACAAGGCCACTCGGAGAGCTAGAAACTGTGAAATGCATGGCCGTGCTCGGATGAATCATAGGCTATGATTATCTGTTTATTTGATCAGTTGAACTCTGAAACCGAGGAACACCTCTGGACATAATAAGGATGACAACTCTTACCTTATGTTCAAGAGCAAGCATCGAGCGACAAAGGAATTAGGAAATGCACACTTGTCCCTAAGGACAAGTGGGAGACTGAAGGAAATAATGCCCTTGGTCCAAGTATGCATTCTATGTTAAGTCTAATAAATGCGGTTCAGTATTAATTAACAAGTTAATAATTCAGTGAGATCAAGTGAGCTGAATGCCTAGCTAGAGGCCGCTTCAGTTCAAGTGGAATTAATGATATTAATCCACAGCTTACTCTTGACTGAACCCGTAGGGTCACACAAATAGTACGTAAACGGATCAAGTATTTAATGGCATTAAATACTCCATCTATGAATATTCGGAACCGACGGATCTTGGTTTCAGTGGGAGCTAAGATCGTCACAGGCAAGAAATGAATACTCCGGAAACGATGATATTGCCAGAAATGGAAATATGGATCGTATCGGAAATATGAATATTATCCAAGTCGTAGATGTTGCCGGAAACGGAAACATGGTACGTATCGGAAAATATTATTGGAAATGGAAATATTACCAGAATCGGAAATATTACCGGAAACGGAAATATTGTCAGAATCGGAAATATTGCCGGAATCGGAAAATAATTCCGGAAACGGAAATATTAAATATTTGTTCGAAACGGAAATTAATTCCGGAATCGGAAATGTTAAATATTGTTCGTATCGGAAATAGATTCCGGAAATGGAAATTTAATCGGAAGCGTATCGTACGAATAAGCATCGGACGAGGCTTGCCGGACGAAGGCCCAGCACGAAGCCGGGGCCATCGCCCAGCAAGCATGCGCGCCACAAGCCCAGCCAAGGCAGCGCCCAGGCCTACCGCAAGGCAGGCCCAGCGCGCGCCAAGGGCCACGGCTGCGTGGGCCGTGCTGCGCGGGCTGCTGCTCGCACGCGCACGGGCAGCCCTTGTGGCTGCCGTGTGTGTGTGAGTTTGTGCTCATGCGTGATTCCTGAATCTACAAGAGTCAGTGTATGATTAAATTTCTATTCCTAATTGGATAAATTAATTAAATAGAATTCATGTAGGATTCTAATTCCAATTAATTCGCATCCTACTAGGATTACGATTCCTTTTCCATAACTCTATAAATAAAGGCCTAGGGGTCATAATTTATACATAAGTTTCAAAGTATTCAAAAGTGAGTTTTTTGAGAGAAAATTAAAACACACATCTTGCTCAAAAGTGCCGAAATTTTCTAGTACCTTAAGGGCGATTCTAGTTGGTCAATCTTAAGGCGGATCCGGACGTGCTGTGGACTATCTACGGAGGGACGACACTTGGAGTCCTAAAAGACTTGTTCTTGTTCGGTTCGGGCGCAGCTAGGGAGGGCACGCAACAAAGAGTATGCATCTAAATTATGCTATATGATTATGTGTAAATAATATGTTTCCTGGGTTAATGGTTGTTTCCGCATGATCTATGTAAATGTCATATGTATCATAACCTAACATGAATGGGATTCCATATGCATCATTGATTGGTTCAATAATGTATGCTATGATATGTACACGCCCGGATGTTGCGTACGCACTCAGTGCTACGAGCAGATACCAGTCAGACCCAGGAGAGGCGCATTGGACTGCTGCCAAGAATATTCTGAAGTACCTGAAAAGGCACAAAGATGACTTCCTGGTCTATGGTGGAGATGATGAATTAATTGTTAAAGGCTATACGGACGCAAGTTTCCAAACCGAAAAAGATGATTTCAGATCACAGTCTGGGTTTGTCTTCTGCCTCAACGGAGGTGCAGTAAGCTGGAAAATTGCTAAGCAAAGCACCATTGCGGATTCTACAACTGAAGCGGAGTACATTGCTGCACATGAAGCAGCAAAGGAAGCTATATGGCTAAGGAAGTTCATAGGTGAACTTGGTGTAGTCCCCTCCATTAAAGGACCAATAGCCCTGTATTGTGATAATAACGGAGCTATTGCACAAGCAAAGGAGCCTAGACACCACCAGAGAGTCAAGCATGTACTTTGTAGATTTCACCTTCTACGAGAGTTCGTTGAAAGAAAAGAAGTCGAGATAAACAAGATTGGAACTGATGACAACATATCAGATCCATTGACTAAACCTCTGCCGCAGGCGAAGCACAACTCGCACACTGCAGCTATGGGAATCAAGCATATTGGAGAATGGCTTTGATATCCCTGTTTAATGTTTTAAAGTTTTAGAGTTTAAATCTTTGTAAAACATTATTGGTTAATCATTCACAATAAATGAAAAGAATTCATTTTTCCATTTAATTTGTGGTTTATTAAATGATGAGTCCCTTCAATTTGACGATATATTCAAGATAGACTGTCAGGACCAGTCCTGTGACTAAGAAATGTCTCTCAAGTGAACTTGAATGTCAAAGGTTGAAAATGGTCCCTAGTCGGAGTTTTCTATAAAATTGGACGCATAGAAAACGTTAGACGATTAGAATGCAAGATGACTAGTAGTTCTGTTTCTTGAACTATGTGGACATGGCAATGTCATAATCATTTGCATAGATACTTACTTTGGGAAGACTAGTATCGGACAAGACCTATGAAACTTTACTGTAAGAGATGAAAATCTGCCATAAGTAAATTTCATTAAAATTATTAGACACTAAATCCTCAATACCTGAGTGATTTGAGATTACTTGTTTGAGAACTGGTTGCTTTGACGTTGACCAACCGTCACACCGTAAAAGGAGGCTATAAAGGCAACGCTCAGGTAATCACCTATCAAACGAAGTCTAATCTCAAGATCGCAAGATTGGGATTGTCCTCCCATAAATCGGGATGAGATGCTTAAAAGTTGTACAAGGCCACTCGGAGAGCTAGAAACTGTGAAATGCATGGCCGTGCTCGGATGAATCATAGGCTATGATTATCTGTTTATTTGATCAGTTAAACTCTGAAACCGAGGAACACCTCTGGACATAATAAGGATGACAACTCTTACCTTATGTTCAAGAGCAAGCATCGAGCGACAAAGAAATTAGGAAATGCACACTTGTCCCTAAGGACAAGTGGGAGACTGAAGGAAATAATGCCCTTGGTCCAAGTATGCATTCTATGTTAAGTCTAATAAATGCGGTTCAGTATTAATTAACAAGTTAATAATTCAGTGAGATCAAGTGAGCTTAATGCCTAGCTAGAGGCCGCTTTAGTTCAAGTGGAATTAATGATATTAATCCACAGCTTACTCTTGACTGAACCCGTAGGGTCACAAAAATAGTACGTAAACGGATCAAGTATTTAATGGCATTAAATACTCCATCTAATATAATAAGAAGGGAAACAAAGTGCTAGGAATAAAAACAAACACAACTGAAATAAATAGAGGGCACCTACACCCTAGCAAAGAACTACACTACTCTAGTTCTTCCGGATCATCAAATAAAGTCTTGAAGAGAGCAATGTTCGTAGGATCCACCCCCATAGTCTTCTGCGCTGCCCCAATATCAATCTCCATAAGAACTGGCTCCTGGACACTAACTTCCAAAGATGCCAAAGCTTCATAAACATTCTCAGTTATAGCCCGCTCAGCCTCAAGGGCACAAACGATGGTGGGAGAAGGATTACTATCATCAACTGGACTAGCCACTATTTCTACGGGCGGCTGAGCCTTCCTAACCCATACATTGTTCCGGCGACGATCTCCGCGAGAGCTTGCACTTCTTTTAACAACAGCAGGCCCCTTCATGTTAGGCATCTTTTTTGGCCTGACACTGGAACGGGGACGAACTTCCTTTCGCTTTCGATCAGGACGAGCTTTCACAGTCTTAAAACTATAGGTACGAGGTCTGGCAGAATCAGGACCCTCATACTTAACACGAATACGAGGTATCAAAAGCTCAGCCGGCTCCCCATTTCGAGCCTCGGTCCTCACATCTTTGTCATCGGAACTCATCCACAACTTATAGTTTGCAGAAAGACCCACAAAGCCATTTGTAGCTACGACCCAACGCGGGAGACCATCATAATACCTAGCCCACGCTAAGACCCGTGTTTGTGAAAAGGCCGCTACCTTAGGTGGTACCGTATCAGAAAAGGGGATAGTCTGCCTTAAACCATATTGACGCATGACTCGGTAAGGGAAAATATAAATGGGACAAGATAGCCCCAACAAAGAAACATAAACCGATAGATCAGACCCCCCTGTCATAGTAGTCAAACCCCACCATGGTACCACCCACTTAATATAACAAATGCCATAAGTAAAAAAGGAGGTCCATTCGGCCTCGTCCTGGTCTTGGTGCAAGTATTTTCGGTTACCCAAAGCTATAGGGCGATAATGTTTAGGATCGGCAGGAGCTTCCAAAAGTCTAAGCCGTTCCGCAAGCCAAATCTGCAAAAACAGGTACGATCGAATGAAAAGAATGAAAAGAAAGAAAAAAAAGGTTCCTGGGGCGCAGTTTCAACGCCCAGGACCAGGCGCCGAATATTCCAGCGCCCAGTCCTGGGCGCTGAAACTCATCCCCAGGCGAAAAGAAATATATAAAAGTGGCGTATGTGTGCGCAAAGAAAAAATAGATTACCTGCAGTAATAGGGGGCTTCCCTTAAAAATTTCGGATTTGGCATCCTTCTTCAGCTCATCCGCACTCAGCAAAGTCTCAGCAACAACCAACGGCATAATAGAATAGCAACTTTCCATCTGGCTAATCAGGGGGATCAGCCTTATGTCACCGAACTCACCATTATTATTCGACAGCAAATAATGATTCAACAAGCAAAATACAAGGGCTCGAATATTCAATTTTTGTTCGGTCATATTCTTACTAGGCCTAAAATGATGTTTTACGAGTTTTTCCAAGTTAACCTTATCGTCTACAACAAGTTCAGCAAACATGTTATCATCTAGCCCTAGGAAAGCCCTTATGGTTGTTTTACCCTCTTCAATAGTGCCAGGAGTAACAGGAGTAGCATTAGTAGGGTAACCAAGGATCGCAGCAAATTCATCAGGCAAAGGACATATTTCATTGCCCCGAAAGGAAAAAACATGATGATCGGAGTCCCAAAAGTTTAGGGCAGCATGCAGAAAATTATAATCAATATTAATTTGTTGTAAGCCTAAAAGTGCCTCTAAGTGGTATTCTTTTAACAAGGCTTTTTCTGTGGGAGTAAGGGCTCGTAGCCAACGCCTAACAGTCCGTTGGAGTGAGAAAGTAGGGGTCGACATGACAAAAGCAGTAAATAATTAGAGCACAGCAAAAAGAGAGAAAGAATTTGAGAGTGGTGGAAAATAAGGACGTATCGAGCCCCTATATATAGCTGAACGCACCGAATAACATCCTGATCCCATTCGGAAACGTGTTTACAAATCCGAAAATCAAATATTACCAGGAAAGAACTTTCAGCGCCCACCTCTGGGCGCCGAAATTTTTAACGCCTGAGCTTGGGCGCTGAAAATGCAGCCCAAGGCCCAGATTTCACAAAACACGGAATAGGAAAGGATTTAAGACCGTGTTGCTAAAACACGAGGCCCTATTGCAAGTAAGATCAAGCCCAAAGCACCTTTAGCTCCCAAATAAGCAAAAAATAATAATAACATTGAAACGTGGTCGAAACTTAAGACTCGTCTCAGAAAACGCTCATGTACACTTTTCAAAAAAAAGAAGCAAGTTAAATATCATGGTCATTCTTCGAAACACCAAAAAATGTGTCGTCAAGTCATTGGTTTTCCAAATAGAAAATGTCTGTCTGTCAAAGGGATAATCCGGGCCAAGCCAAAACCGGATGTCGCCTGAAAACTAAAGTCGCACTCCACGGCTTCACTAAAATAGCACACTACTATAGGAGGTCGCTCGCACATACGAGCGTGACCCCAAACATGATTACAAGACGCGAAAAACAACCGACGAGCCCCAACACTTGGGGGCTCGCAAAAAGTGGACTCCAACAAGGAGCGCGCAATCAAAATCACATTCCCAGACTGCGCCACGCACCATATCATGTTTGGATATCTCAAAAAAAAAAAAATTGTTAAACAAAAATATACACAGTGTGGACCCACTTATAGGACACATCTAATTAGGAAATATTACGACCCACCAATAGGTTGTAATCACCAAGAGCTCTTCTACATAGGCAAAATAAGAAATTCAAAATGGGCTCGCCCACCCTCAGCGGGCGGGGTCTGCGTCACTAGCCGCGCAGGTCCTCAGTTTTCGAAAAATAAAGTCTTCAAATTTAAAATAGGCTCGCCATCTTCAGCCGGCGGGGTCTACGGCGCAAACCACGTAGGTCCTTATTTTCAAAAAAAAAAAACAAAAAAAAAACAAAAAATTTCAAAACAGATTCGTCCACTTCTATCGAACGGGGTGTCCACCCTCAGCGGACAGGTTCACCATCTTCAGCCGGCGGGGTCTACGTCACAAACCGCGTAGGTCCTTATTTTTCAAAAACATCAAAACAAATTCGTCCACTTCTATCGGACGGGGGGTCCACCCTCAGCGGACAGGCTCGCCCACCTTCAGCGGGCGGGGTCTGCGTCACTAACAGCGCAGGTCCTTAGTCGCTGCAGCGATAACTTTTATCGGTTTTCCCTTTTTCCGAAAATTAAAGGATCGGTTTTCCCTTTTTCCGAAAATTAAAGGATCGGTTTTCCCTTTTTCCGAAAATTAAAGGATTGGTTTTCCCTTTTTCCAAAAATTAAAGGATTGGTTTTCCCTTTTTCCAAAAACTAAAGGATTGGTTTTCCCTTTTTCCAAAAATTAAAGGATTGGTTTTTCGTTTTTCCAAAAAAGAACGATGTGTTGGATTTTCCTTCGTTTTACGTCCTATAAAAACAAGGGGGTTTTCTCGTTTAGCTAGCCTTGAAAATGAGAATCTTTAAAAACGTTTTACCTCGTGATTGGGCTTGGCCAGGCCCAATTACACTTTACAGCTTTAATTTCGAAAACATCTGTAGTTACTCCCAATGACAAAGTGAGGGAGTTTCTACGCACCTTTAGATCCTTCCAATGACAAAGTGAGGAAGTTTCTATACTATCAGTTGACAAATCCCAATGACACGTGAGGGATATGTCGACACTTCAAGTGATGACCCTTAAGTCAAATGTTATCACTCGGGGGCTCGTGAGACCCTCGCAAAACAGGTCACATACACCATGGCTTGTGTGACGCACTCCGTCTAATACTTTGACCATCGTCTTACTCCAAGACTCGGTCAAAGTGGGGGCTAACTGTAGACACCTACTTTTGTCCCCGTTCCCGCAAGGGAAAGGTTCGATGATGAAAGCATAAAAACTCCACTTGACAACGCATCTCCTATAAAATAAACGAATCTCGATTCCCCATTTCATTTCACCCGAAACCTGCTATTTATGGAAACCTGCTAAAAATAGTAACTGCCGTAAAAGGTAGCTTCTAAAAGTGGCAAATCATAAAAGATAGAAACCTGTCAGAATTAGGTGTTGCACTCCAACATAAATCCTAAATGAGATAGAAAACCGCGAGAATCCTATTCCTAATAGGATTCGGAAATAAGAGTTACGTATTAATCAAAATCTTAACGAGCCTAGAGTTCGTAACGGGCCCAGACGCATTCCGTCATGAAATTGATACGCGCTAAAAGACTCGGATTAATCTCAAACTCTACGGATTTTAGGAATCCGAATCTGACTAAACAAAACTGCCCAGATCCTATTTTCAACGCCTGGCTCTGGGCGCCGAAGCCTAAGCCTCTCGCTGCGAAACTGTTCACGCGTTCTGTCGCAATTGATCCATAAATCGAACAGAACGTATCCTGTCCCATAATTGAGATTCGTTAAATAAAAAGGAGAAATAGCAAAGTCAAAGTGGTTAGTTTTCTGAGAACCGTGACGCACCTGTCAAGGGTGCGTCGTAACGTGTCCCTTTTCGATGATTTAACTGCTTTCCTCGCCCTTTTTATGAACTGTTAAACTAACCTAATATGATTGTTCTATCACGCCTAACAAATATAATATTTTTGGGAAATCGGATTATCATGCTAGGTCCCTTAATGTTATTTAAATCAGATAATCACGATCGAATTAGTATTATATGTTGCATATTGCTAAAATCAACTCAGATTGGTTTAATAGTTAACGCATGTCCCTTCAATTATTTATGCTGAGCTAGTAAGGATATCCTGCCTCTGGAGTTATCGACGAGCGAATTACTCCTCTCGGTAGTTACAGTCCCCCGAACCCTCAATCTCTACCTTGCGGGTGTATATTGAGAGATCCCCACACCAGGGATCACAAGGGAACCTACGGCCGTCGTGGTCAAACATAATTGCACTCCCTTTATGTCACGATAACCGGGTTTTGTCAGTTTTTCTCATTGTTGTTAAAAACTGAATGGCGACCCTATATTACTAGTCAATTGGGTGTATACTCACAGGAAATCCAATTACACTTGATTGAATAAAAAGAATCGTCACACCCACGAGGGACAAGGTCATGCATCAGCCTCGCGCTTTTTCGACCCCCTCACAGTATCATCGTTCATAACAAATCAGACACCCAATGGGACATACCACGAAGGATGGTAGAGCGCAATAGAAACCCGAATAAATGGTGTGATTTCCAAGATGATTACGGTCATCTAACCGAGGAATGTATCCAACTAAGGGATAATATAGAAGACCTTATCCGACATGGATACCTAGACAAATACCTTGCAGATCGCAGGGAAGAGAAGAAAACCAAATAGGCTCCCAAATCAAGGCCCAAAACCCAAGCCAAAAGCGATTACAAACAATATTTTGATGAGATAGGACCAGACGCCTTTTTCATTCATGTAGGGACAAAATCAACTAACCAATACAAAAAACACCTACGAACACAAACTCACTAGATCAACTTCAGCTCCATTGCAGACACTCTACCCGCAGTCACGACTATGACCCGAGATCATGATTTTTAGGTCTGACCCAAAATCAGTGCCGACTTTGATTCCTAACGGATCTGAAATATACACTGTGGAGATTCTACAGGTATCAGAGTCGGCACTTATCTCGGGTCAGTCCTAAAAATCATGATCAGCAATATACTGAGAGAGCACAAAGATATCTTCGTGTTCTCGACAGAAGACATGTCAGGCATAGATCCCAAAACAGTCACCCACAAGAAGAACGTTCTAGGAGGGCCAAAGCCCATCAAACCAAGTAAACGAAACTACTCAGCAGAGAAAAGTAAAGTAGTGGCAAAGGAGGTGAAAAGGCTAAAAGACGCAGGCCTCATAGAGCCATGCAAATACCCCGAATGCCTAGCCAATGTGGTCATGGTAAAAACGCCCAACGGATTTTGGCAAATGTGTGTGGATTTCGCAAATATCAATCAGGCATACCACAAAGAATACTACCCCTCCCACGAAGAGACTAACTCGTAGATTCCACCAGTGGTCACACCCTATTAAGTTTCATGGATGCCTTCTCAGGGTACCATCAGATATTTATGGACAACAATGACCGAGCAAAGACATGCATCGTTCATAACCAATGGAGGAGTGCATAACTACGCAATGATGTCTTTCGGTCTAAAAAATGCAGCAACAAGTTACGAACAGCTGGTAGATCACGTATTCGCTGACCAGAAAGGCATAAATGTTGAAGTGTATGTAGACGAATCAATCGTCAAAAGCAAGAAAGATGAAGATCATGTCGCGAACCTCAGGGAAACCTACAGCAACCTCCGAAATTACAAAATGAAACTAATCTCGAAGAAATGTGTCCTCGGGGTAAGGTCTGGAAAATTTCTCAGATTCATGGTCAGCCAAAGGGGGATAGACGCCAACTCCGACAAGGTTAAAAGAGCATTAGACTTACGAGAACCAAAAACTAAAAGGGTTATTCATAGCCTAGCAGGAAGAATAGCTACCCTTTCTCGGTTTATCTCGAAAGCGTCAGACAATGGCATCCCATTCTTTAAAGCATTAAAAACTAAAGATATGATATGGGGAGAAGAACAAAAAGAAGCATCCAGCCAATTGAAACCCATCTGGCCAGCCTGCATACTTTAGCCAGGCTAGTAGAGGGAGAAACATTATACCTCTACAAGGCCGTCATCCCAGCCATTCTCAGCGTAGTACTACTTTAAGAAAATGACAGACAACAACAACCTTTATATTTCATCAGTCACACCTTGATCTCAGCAGAAACTAGTACCCAACGATAAAAAAAAGTAACCTATACAGTCATCATTGCCGCTAGCAAACTCATACCCTATTTCGGCGCTCACCAGATAGTTGTCCCGACAGACCAGCTGCTAGGCAAAACGGTCGAAAATATAGACAAGTTGGGAAGTTTGGCAAGATGAGCCCTTTAACTGACAGAATACGGGATAAAATTCCAACCTCGATCGCCAACCATTGCTCTAGCCTTGGCAGACTTCCTCGCTGGATGGTCTTACCATGAAACACTTGATGAATCCCAAAAAACTTGGGAGGTCTTCACAGATGGATCGTCCACTTTCGGAGGGTCTAGAGCAGGCATTGTCCTCATTTCCCCAGAAAATAAAATCATCAAATATACAGTCAAATTCTACTTCAAAGAATCCAACAACGAAGCAGAATATGACGTATCCATCGCAGGAATAGAATTGTGTCTGACTCTCAAAGCGGAGCATGTGTTGCTAATAACATACTCAAAACAGGTCGTGAATCAACTAAGGGGGGATTAAGATGCCATACACCCAAACATGGCTCTCTACCTAGAAAAAATCAAAGCCTTGAGGGCGAACTTGCAATCATTCAAAGTACAATTAATTTACAAAAATCAGAACGCCCAAGAAGAAGCTCTATCTAAACTGGCAAGTTCCATCCTTGCAAACGTTAACGGATTATTATTCATGGAGGTCAGGCAAACTAAGTATATCGATGAAGAAGCCGTTGAGGTTTTTCCAATCAGCTCTGAACCATCATGGATGGACCCAATCATCGCCTTCAAAAAAACACCAAAGCCTCCCAGAGGACAAGAACACCCAGAAAAGAATCAAGCGTACAACAAAACACTTTTACATAATAAACGAAAAGTTGTAACGCAATTCATTTTCATCCCCCTTTCTCAAATGTGTCGGAGTAGCAGACGCCGACTATGTCCTGAGGGAAACTCAGTTGGGAATATGCAAAAACCACATCGGAGGATGCACTTTGGCACACAAGGCCCTCAGAGATGGATATTAGTGGTCTACAATGGTAGCAGGCTCTATAGATATGGTCCAAATATGCAAAAAAATGCCAAAAATACGCCGAGTGATCAACATGCCAGCTAGAGATCTCACCCCTATCCTCAACCCATTACCCTTCGCCGAATGGGGACTGGATCTGCTCGGACCCTTTCCAACAGCGATATACCCAAAGAAATACTTAATTGTTGGGGTAGATTACTTCACAAAGTGGATCGAAGTAGAGGCCCTGTCAAACATCTCCGATCATAATGTCAAAAAATTGATATGAAAAAATATCATCACCCGTTTTGGAATCCCAAAGGCACTCGTGATGGACCACGGAAGACAAATAGACAATTTCCCGCTAAGAGAATGGCTTTATCAGTTTGGAGTCCATGTAGCTAAGTTTATCGTCTACCACCCTCAAAAAAATGGACAAGCCGAGGCAGCCAACAAACAGATACTAGGATCCCTCAGAAAAAAGAGTAGAAGATCAGAAAAGAAAATGGCTAGAGGAGCTACCAGGAACCCTTTGGACATTACGAACAACCAAAAAAGAGTCTACCAGATACACCCCTTTCAGCCTGATCTATGGTTCGGAAGCCGTCTATCTGATGGAGATAGGAGCTGAAAGATCAAGAATCAGATGGTACTCTGAGCAAGAAAACAAGCTTCGACTCAGAGAAGAGTTAGATTTCTTTGATGAAAGAGGGGATGCCGCCAGACTAAAAATGTCAGCTTACATGCAACATGTCAGCCGACACTACAACCGTAGAGTAAGATTGAGGCCTCTCAAGGTTGGAGATTTAGTTCTCAAAAAATAAGCAGCCACGGGAAAGGGAAAAATAGAAGGCAAGCTAAGTGCCAATTGGGACCCTACGAAATCTATAAGGAGAAAAGGAGAGGAACCTACAAACTTCAGCGAATGGATGGTAGCAAAGTCACTTGTCACTGGAACGCCGATGTGCTGAAGAAGTACTTCATCTGAAATCCCCCATTGATGTAACCCCTAAGGGGAAATAAACCAACATGTATCGTACCATTACATTAAATGAAAACGGGCTCAGACCCTCTTTGCAAGAAAATTCTAGTAACTTCAGTTTAAATATCACGCAAGGATCAGACCAAACATACACATAGATAGTCGGGGTCTGACATAGTTACTAATTTTAAGATTAATAAAGCTCATACATATCAGAGAAGTCAAACCCAACCGACTCATAGATAGTCTGGGTCTGACAAACTTCCCCAAACAATGCAAACCAATTCTAGAGAAAAAAAAGCCTAAGGCAAAATTGGTGCAAAGCAGGAAAGTCAAACCCAACAAGCTCACAGATAGTTTGGGTCTGACAAAGCTCCCCAAACAATTCAAACCAATGCCAAAGAAAAATAGCCTAAGGAAATAATTGGTGTAAAGCAAGAAAGTCAAATCCAACAGACTTATAGATAGTCTGGGTCTGATACAATTCTCAAGGAAAATGCAAGTTCTGAGAAAAGAATGTGGCAAACATCATTCAAACGCTTCTAAACATTTCATAAAGCCAACTAGGATGACTGATGAAAAATTAATAAAAGATCAAAGTTTAAAAGCGTAAAAAGCATAAATATATACTAGATTTCCAGTTGTCCCTTGACAGACAAAACAGCCATCTGACCATGAGTGATGGCTTTTGATTTCCTTCGCTCTGCTTTAGCAGCTTCCATATCCTTTTTGGCAGCCAACGCAACCAACTCATGCGCCTCCTCGGCTAAGGGTCTCTTATAAGCACCATTACAATAAGCCTGAAGAACGTAACCCCACTTCAAGGAAGGGTCGACGGACTGAGAACTCCGACGGGCATCGCGAAAACCACCCTTCCAACGACCCTTGCATTGTCTTTGACACTCCTGCTAAGTGATTCGGGAATTCCCTCTCAATCACAGCATCTTCAAATTCTTATCCAACCGATCCACCTTGGCCTTAGCCAGATCAGCAACATCAGAAATAACCTTAACTTGATCTTGTTTATCCTTAATGTCAACATCTTTACTCTTGATAGATCGTCCCTCACCTTCACCCGGCTCTCCAGCACCTTAACCTGAGATTTCAGATCATTCAGCTTCATCTGCATCCTCTCGCCCACCTCCTAAATACGGTCAATCGCTAACTCAAGTTGATGCTCATCCTTAGCAAACTTCCACTGCCTCTCAAGGTGCAATTCTCGTTCATGATAGACCGTTCCAGAGTGGAGAGTCAGATGCTCATAGGTCTATCACAGACCAAAAGGAAACCAACATAAGATCAAGAACTGGAAGACCAATTTAAATTGAAAAAATTAAATTATACACTGCTAGTCGAGGCATACCTTCAAATAATGGTACAAAGCCATCCCAAGAGGATCAGGCACTGGACCCTTAGTAAAATCGGTCCGCGTGAAAGAGGACTCGAACGTACGCTTAGACAGATCCATCATGGCCACGAAGTCAATCGATCAAGCACTATCGGAATTTTTAATCTGGCTCGGCCCAGCAAGGCATTGACAGACCACCTTGAGTATAGGCAGACGAGGCACCCGAGATCCATGAAATCATTGATACACACCATGGAGACATTCCCCAAGCTGAAGTCAGACCCAACAGGGTAAGACATAGTAGTAAGTGTATCTTCGCCCGTCTTTTCCTGCTCATGGACCATGCCTTCATACATAAGGTCAGATAGAGATCTTTTCTCCGGAGAATTCTCCAAGTTAATATGCACTGGAGGAGGAAGAACGCTTTCTTCAAGAAACGGCGGAGGAGGCTCGAGATCAACATAGAGTTCATTAGCTACATCAAAAGTAGGTGACGAAGGAATAAGATCGTCCATCGGTCTACTTCGAAGAAAATTGGGTAATCAGGCAGACAGAGGAATCTGATCCAACTGATCCTCAGACAGGTCGGCTTCGGATACCTTTTCTTTTCCTTTATTGCGAGCAGCCGTAGACTCCGGGATAACTCTGCTAGGCCGATCAGGGATGGTCGGCGGCGTCTAGGGGTTTGAGAAAAAGGAGGAGCTCATGGAATTTAAGAAGTAGCTGAATTCCAGACTTAGGGGTGCTCGATCAAGTTCGAAAGGATCTTCCTTTTGTTAATTTTAGAGCTCGTACTGAAAGGTCACACGGCGCCACATCTTGATTCTTAACAATTAGAAAACTCTTTACCGGATCAAGAGGAATCGTGCGGATAACTTTCCGATGATCTTTTTCAATACCATGTTTTCCCCAGTCGATGTTCCCCTCGACGTCGGCTGAATATGTTCCGTCATGGTATTAGAAAAATAGTTGAAAATAATTAATAATAAAAGAGAAAGTGCAGAGCTAAAACAAAAGCAGAAGAGAGGAAGACCATCAAGGTCATCCTTAGCCCAAAACACTTACCAACAGAGAACTTGTGGCTGAGACCTCCCAAGGCTAGAACCTTCTCCACCTGCAGATAGTGATAATGCGGAAGCCACTTATTGGGGTAAAGAATTTTGTCAGGATTTTTCGAAGAAAACCCCCTAAGAATTCTCCGATCATGAGGACCGGTGGTAATCTCCGGGAACCATGTCAGGATCTAGTCGGCGAAAATGCAGGGGAGCAGTAAACCGATAGGAATGATTAGGAGCGGTCGGCACCCTCACAACATTCCACGAATATTTCCAAATTTTTAGAGAATGCACCGGAGAAAAGACTGTTAGATAGCCAGGTTTGTTAATGATTGTCCTCCAGCCTTTGGCCATCCCATTAGCACTAAGGGGTTTTAGCTGATGCATCTCATGAAAGGATCACATAGACGAGCTCCAACCTTTGAAGTGGCAAACCCACAAATAACAAGTGATATGCCTAATCGACTTGGCAGACAGTTGAGCCCAAGAAGATGTCGTAGGCAGACAACAGACGCATAATAAACAGATCTAGCGGAAACGAAGCCCATACTCCATCATATGCTAGTATACTACTATCTCCCCTTGTGGTGGTGGTGGGGGGGGGGGGGAGGAGGACCGAGAGCTACCTGTAGGCATCTGAAGCCAATAATTTGTCTGCTCCTATACTCCGTACAAGTACTCTGAAACTAGATGGGACTGACCCCCTTGTGTCTCTAGTTATTTCCTATAAGGCTCTTGGTGCATAGGACCCCAATTCTCATCCTTGTCAGCCCATTTAAAGTCTGCCTCCTCAAGAGCCTTCTCAGCAAAATCAAGATCAAAATTCTGAGCCGCCCTCGGAATATTAATAGGATTCTGCTCTAACTCACTCGCCGCCTGATCGCGACGCAATTTACCAAACTCCTCAAGAATAGAGTCTGGCGTAGGAGGACCTGAACCCTCGTCGGCTCTGCCGTCAAGAGGAGGGATCTCCCTCAGGAACGACATAGATGGGGGTAGCATCAGATTCCTCATCCAATGGATCATCAGATCCAACAATGTAATTGCGGCGGCGAATCTGAGGCCTCGACTCCTCCTCCACTCGCCCAAAAAAACCAGCACCGGACGGATCCGACCGACTACTCGAGTGCTTTCGACCTATCATCAACGATATACTCACAAATAGAGAGAGAGAGAGAGATGAAGAGAAAGACTGAAAAAGAGAATAAAAAATTACCTCAAAATACCAAGCAAAACGGAGAAGACGAATACCACCACTGAAACTGCTGGAAGCCGAGAAATTGCTGTAGAAATTTGAATGAATTTCGAGAAGTAATTTGCTGGAAAACTATAAAGAATGGCAAGGCAAGGAAATCAATTGACGGTTTATACCAACCAAATTTCAAAAATCAAAATAAAATAATCAAGCTCCACTAGCGCGAAGACCAAGGTAAAACCTCTCCAACTTCCGGCAATTTAAAAAAATTCTAGTTGGCGAAAAACATTCGAATTCCTACCCATAGAAAATCAACCCGCCCCATTTCTTACCGCTGGGGGGAAAGTTGTTGGGGCCCGAACTGGATTGCCCACTTTGGGCCTATTTGTGCTCATGAGCCAAGCAAGCCACATAAACAGTCAAGGAATTTGAGCAAACCAGCCAAGTCCAAAGACATGGATAAAGCAGCCCAAACGACCCAACAATGACACGACCAAACATGTATCATTAATGCTACTATAAATAGCTCTTACTGTTAATTTTGTAAAGACATTCAACATTTATTACACTATCTAATTATCTTAAGACACTTTTTTAAGATCATTAAAGCGAATTACCTAGCAACACCTAATACTCATACGTTTCCTCTATTCAGATAAATTACCTTTTTAGGGATTGTTTACACTCGAAAAGTTATAATCATAAAAATTATTATTATTATTGAAGTTTTGCGGTGTTAACGTTGATGTTAACACTTTCTTCAATGTTATGCCTCTAAAGTAATACGCTATATTTTTGAAAATTGAATGTGTCTCTCTCTTTGTTGATATGGGTGTGAGTTCTTGGGCGCTTGGGTTGGCCTTGCACAATGTTGTGGAGAAGAAAAAGAATAAGTACGCGTCCAAATGTGAGGAGAACGGTTACAAGTTTATCCCTTTTTCTTTCTCTACGTTCTGGGAATTGGATAAGGAGGCATTGAACACGCTTTCAAGTATCAAGTCTCTCAGATAGTCACTCTAACAATGCTAAGAGCGGCAACTTTATCTTCCACCGGTTGAAGTTTTGCATTCAGAAAGGGGTGGAAGCACATCTAGTTTCTAGACTCCCATCCAACTTTATGTAAATTGTTTACACGTTTTTAAAATAATAATATTAATAATAATAGTAATAATAATAATAATAATAATAATAATAATAATAATAATAATAATAATAATAATAATAATAATAATAATAATACTTTTGACCATGCCTTAAGGAAGGTTCTTCAGGAGATTATTGTAGGTGGGGTCGCTGGCTTTGGTGACTGGCAGTGGCGTTGTGCCACTTTGCCCTTTCGTTTTGGGGGTTTCGGGGTCTATACTGCGCTAGACTCATCCGAGTATGCGTTTGTTGCCTCGCGTTTGCAGTCTCTTGACCTCCAGAATAGATTGCTTCGCCATTGTGGTGCCTTTGATTTGGGGAATGCATGTGGTTTAGATTTATCTAGATTTCGGGAATTGTGCCACTTCGATCCTCTTGATCTCTTTCGTGTTGTACCAGCCCCTCCCCCCCCCCCCCCCCCCCCGTTTATGAAAAAGTTGGCTACAGTGTACTTTGATATGGTAGAGAAGAAGTTAGTGAGTCAGTACAACCCCAGTGCTAGAGAAAAGGCTATACTCATTAGCAACCGAGTGGCATGCACACTCTATGGATTTCTTGAGAGCACTTCCAATTGAGGGGTTAGGGAAGACGATGCACCCAAGCCAATTCAGGTGTGTTCTATGTTATCGTCTTGCGATTCCTATGTTCCCTGCTGATTTTACTTGTCCTTGTTGCGCTTCCAAAATCATGGATCATTTCGGGGATCATGCTGTGAATTGTGGCAATGATATTGGCCTGAAATTCCGTCACAACTTAGTTCGGGATGTGCTGGGGGATATTTGTACTCAGGCTGGGGTTGTTGTGCAAAAGGAGGTGCCCTTAGGTTTTTTGTCCGAGGAAGGGAAAGATCTCCGTCCCGCGAACCTTCTTGTTTATTCTTGGGACAGAGGGAAAAATGTATGCTTGGATGTCACAGGTGTCTCTCCTTTCACCGGCCTGGTGTCGATGCTTTCGTCCCTGGAGTCGCTGTCTCTAATGCTGTTGCCAGGAAGAAGAAGAAGTATGAAGCAAAGTGCGTAGATAACGGGTATAGTTTTATTGCTTTTGCCTTCTCTACTTTTGGAGAACTGGGGAGTGATGCCCTCGAGTTTATGTCTAGGGTCACACGAGCTGCTCAGAGCAACGCGGTCAATGCTAATATCCGTTCTTTTCTTTTTCAACGGTTATGTTTTGCTTTGAATAAGGGTGTCGGGGCGCAGTTAGTTGTTAGGCTCCCATCCAATTTTGTGTAATCTCTTTGTTTTTTATAATAATAATAATAATAATAATAATAATAATAATAATAATAATAGCCATCATAAAAGAAATTAATAATAATAATTGAATATTTTATGGATGATGACAAAATCTAAAGTGGAATAACATGATTAAAATCCGAAACTCGTAAACTCAATCTAACTTGAAAAACTCAATCCAATATTGACCCAAAGTCTTGACCCAAACCCAATAACTAAATAATAAATTCTAGTAATTAATAATAATTAATATTATTAATTATGGGTAAATGGGTTCATTCCTATTACATAAAGGGGAGGGATATTGGGAGCACTCATTGGCCTGTTAACATGTCTTGGCCTTTGAGAAAGATTTTGAATGCTCAGAATCTGGTGGATAATATTGGAGGGTGGTCTGCAGTGTGTAAGAATGATGTCTTCTCCATTAAAACCATGTACCACTTGCTGGTGGGGCCATCTGATAAAGTTAGTTGGAGGAGAATTATTTTCCATAACAAAGCTTCCCCAAAAAGTCTGTTTATTTCTTGGTTAGCTGTTTTGGGGAGATTGCCTACTCTGGACAGACTCATGAAGTGGAAAGTAGTGGATACAAATGTGTGCCCAATGTGCTCCTGTGTGCCTGAATCTGTTCAGCATCTGTTCTTTGAGTGTTGTTACTCAGCAGCTGTTTGGTCCCCTGTGCTTGTTAGCCTTCAATTTCATAGACCTGCTTCCCAGCTGGATAATGAAGTGGTGCAGATAACAAGAGCTGCTAAGAGGTCTGGTGATAGGTTTAAGTTGCTCCTGATGTTCTTTGCAGAGTGTATTTGTAGCATTTGGTTGCAAAGAAATGCAAAAGTTTTCATCAAATCCTGCAGAAGCCCTCATGATCTGCTGAGAGAGAATAAGTATAGAGTAGCCTGTAGAACTACTGATCAGCAAAAATCCATTCTTCTGATGTAATCTTATAGACTGTTTGGTTTTGTTTGTGTTTTTGGCCTAGTGGTCTTGTGTTGCCGATGTCTGGTGCTTTTGGCCTTTTGGCCTTTTGGCTTTGTAGCTTATGTTGTTCTTTGGGCTGTTGTGGCCTGCTTTCCATTTGTAAGCTAGTGTTCTAGCTTCCTTTACCCTTTGGTAATAATCTAATATTATTTGCCAAAAAAAATAATTAATAATTAATATTAAAAAATAAGTCATAATAAGTCATAATAATATTATAATAATAGTAATAATAAAAATAATAAGTTGAATTGAGTTGAATTGAAATGAATTAAACTGAACTGAACTGAACCGAACCGAACTGCAAAATAAGTCTTAAAATTGCAGTTAAGCCAAAAAAGCATGGCCTACCACTACCATTCGACGTTTGTCTTTAATGTTTTCAGTCTTTGGACCCCACTCCAATAGTTATTTAATATGAATAATGAACAAAACGAAAAATGAACAGAGCTATTTAAAAGAATATAAGAAATACACGACGGAAAATATTAACGGAAAACGTCAAATTACAGTGTTAATTAATCAAACAAACTAAACTTGTAAGGTAGTTAAATTGAAAAAGTTTTTAAAATATAGCAATTCACAAAACCACCGACTTAAATGTAGTGTTTAACAAAATTTCCTTGAATTTATCTAATTTAACTCAACTCATATGTCTTATAAAATTTTGCAATACTTTACCTGAATTTGGATTTTTGAAGCTAGTGTTTGTAAATGGTATGATGCGTTTTTTTCCACATTACGGAGTACACTACATGATGTACACTCGCCTTGCCTTATTAAAGAGTATAGTAAGATAAATATCTTCTGACATAATTAAACTGTAACTAATAGTTTTTCATTTCCTGAAATAGAAAGATCGAGATGGAATAAGTAAGGTTTCTAGAAATGGCAAAATAACTAATCCACATCCACCATGCCATAGCCAATTAGCCACTACTCACTACTACTATAAGAGTAATAGAGGCGTTTCGCGTTGTTTTCACGAACTAATTAACCTAATAAAGTAATAAGAGTATAAGACTATACATATATAGTGTCTAAATATGGAAATAATCATACACATTCATACTGGAACAAATAATCATCTAATCAGTTTCAAGGTTGTTGATTATTAGTTATTAATGTCAGAGTGATAGCTAGACGAAACCTAGTGCGTTGATTAGTTATTAATGCTTCTCCACACACGTACCTCAACCATTAATTTGTTACATTATTACCTGCATTAGCTTACCTTGTAGAGTACTATAAAACAAAATACGAACCTTCATTCTAGATCATAATCATTAATATAAAATTTTCAACATTTGTCAAAGGTTAATCAGCCTTGAATTAATACATCTTTATAAAAGGAACTTGACTGATTCCAATCTACCAATTCCGGTGACCGGCTGCGTGATCTAAGTTATCGATGACAACTAACAACATCTACGTGGTATGATTCTATCTCCAATCCTTAGCTTTTATATTTAACTAAATGCTTAATTATGCAACAATATAATATTGCTTCCTCAATCTTAAATTTATGTACATTTACAATTGTGGAGAAATTTAAAGCCCATGGAAAATTATATAGTACGTAGTATATACTTTGTACTTTGAAGTTTTTTCATTATTTTGTCTTCTTCTGTTTCCTATCAATTAATTGCGTTAATAATATTAAATTTAATGCAAACTAAACTCCGTATTAACAACCTCTATCTATCATGCTACTTGTCAAAAAACAAAAAAAAGCTATGATACGTATGTACATGTACTCTATCTATCACCTAGATTAGATTAGCATATCAAGAAAGCATATTAATATTCTAGCTAGCTCTTGGATGATATTTTTCACGTACGTACTTGCACGATTTTAGTTTCTAACATGCATGCATGTATTTATAATTGTTATTTTACTTTAAAGTATTTTTAATCAACTTTTTTTGTTTTTACCAAATTCATTAGGTTATTTTGCTTATGATATTCTCTGGGGAGTTAGCTCTATCATCTGGGATACTGGCGATAGAGGCTCCCCAACAGTGGCCTTTACCCAGCAGGTTACATGGGGACACACTATCGCCGGTGATAATTCCGTTGGTAAACGCTCCAAAACAATGGTCTCAACTAGGAAGCAGGCAACACGGGAAGACTCACCTTGTTGGTCTCTACAAGAAGACAAATCGTGCCCCATTATACGTAGGTCTAGGTATAAGTTGTTTTATCATTTTAGTTATTATTTGCGGAATCTTTGGTTGTTTTTATTTCCGTGATCGACATAGGGTCCACCCGATTGATGAATCGGTGGAGGGAGGGTAACTAAATTCGTTTTACAAGGAATGAATAAATGTAATTGTTTATAGTATGATAAACGTAATTACTAATCAATTCCACTTGCATGGACCCGGTCCACCATAAGATTACCATGAACCAGGGTAATTAGGTAATTTTAACAGTGAGTAAATTATAGAAACTGTAGGTTCTGTAAAGTAACTATATCTCTAGAATAATAACTATGAACATAATAATGATAAGAATAACTATTCTATCCAAAGAGTAACTATATCATATAGAAAAGTAATTTTAACTGTAAAACAATTACTACTATATATTCATTCTTGCAGACAAAAAGAGTAAATTATAGAAACTATAGGTTCTGTAAAGTAACTATATTTTCAGAATAGTAACTATGAAATAAATAATAATAATAATAATATAGTAATTTCGATGAGAACAATTATTCTATCCAAAGATTAACTATATTATATAGAAAAATAACTTTAGCTGTAAAACAATTACTATATTATAAAAATAAACAATATGATATAGATGGTTTAGAGGTCATATAGTAATTTTTTCTATTATATATCACATAATTACTGAATATAAAAGAGTAACTATATCAAAAGTAACAGTAATTATAACTCTTGAACAATAATAAAGAAAACATTAACTACTTGGTTAGTTGTTTTAGCTACGACATTTTAATTCTTTGCATCTATTAAATAAACCATCTTAAACTCAAATGTTTTTTGAACTAAAAATACTAATCGACACGTCCACGTGGACCACGTCTTTTTTTTCCACCAACACATCATGTCCTTCCTCTACCACGTTCTTGGTTTCCATTGTTGTCAGGATTTTCTTCTTCTCCTCCTGCTTTTGTTTTCCTTGCAGAATTTATTCTTTGCACGATTTCAATTCTGGGTGCATCATCTTTGTATTTCTGAATCAATAATATTTAAACTAAGTTAATAATTTAACATTTAAATATGAAAAAATAACATAGTAACTATGTAAAACGTGTAGTTTCTATTATGCATCATATAGTAACTCTTACAATTAACGATGGTAAAATACTTGCAGAATTGCATATATAGTTATTGTTATTGTTATAGTCATATAGTTACTGTCAAAATAATATAGTCACTTTTATTAATAATAACATGGAGTACAAAGAAAGATCATAAAAAGAACATAATGATAAGATAATAACTATTAAAAATATATAGTTACTATTATACATGATATAGTAACTCTTAATATTAATGATAATCATATACGAACAAGGTTGTAGATATAGTTATTGTTATGATCATATAGTTGTTGTGATCATAACATAGTAACTCTTATTACTAATAACATAGAAGACAACAAAGAACATGAAAAGAACATTATAATATACATAAAAAACTATACCAAACATATAGTTACTATAATACAAGATATAATACCTATAAATATTATTGATGGTCATTTAGTCACAGAGTTGCAGACATAGTCGATGTGATAATAATATAGTAACTCTATCCATAATACAGTAACTATATCATTAAAAATATAGAATAACATAAAAACATGCACATAACATAATAAACTAACATAGTACCTATTTCAAAAATATAGTAACTATATAAAACGTACAATAACTATTAAAGAAAATAAACATATGGTAACAAGTCATGATAAAATAAACATAATATCTATTTCAAACATATAGTAACTATATAAATAATATAGTAACTATATAAATAATATAGTAACTATATAAATAATATAATAACTATTGAAGAAAATAAACATATGGTAACATATCATGATAAAATAAACATAGTACCTATTTCAAACATATAGTAACTAATATAATAATATAGTAACTATTGTACACATATAGTAACCATTATAATCACACAACAACTAGCTTAACATATAGTGACTATTATTATAATAAAGTAACTATTGTACAAATATAGTAACCATTATAATCATATACTATCTAAGAAGCAGACAAAAATATACTCGAAATAACATATTACATAATGTAATCGTATAGTAACTACTTCCTCCATTTTTTTAATTGCACCATCTGGGATTTCACGCTTGCCAATGCACTATTTTAATCACTAATATATCTCATTATACCTTTTAAAAAATTATAAAAATTTGATCATTCGAAAAGTATATTTCGAGACGAATCTAACAAGATCCCACATGAATATATTTTTCCTTACATATAAATCACAAAAATTAACTATATAAGAATATGTGAATAGTGATAAAACCAAGATGGTGCAATTATTAAAAAATGGAGGAAGTATTATTTATCAAAAAGTTACTATAAACTGTTCTTAACATAGTAACTATCTTAAACACATAGTTATTGTTTTAAATTTATAATAACTTTCTAAAAAATATAGTAACTATTTTAAACACATAGTTACTGTTATAAAGTTATAGTAACTTTTTAAAAAATATAGTTACTCTAAAAACTACTACTAACATAAACACAATGAATATTCCAATGACTATTAAAAACATTATTTCGCAACTTAAATTAAAGGTAACTATATCATTTATATACTAACTATATGAAACACTAACCCTAATTTCACCCAAACAACAAACACTATTTCTACCTCTTGTGCTTTGCTGCATCAATTCTTAAAGTTCACATCCTTTGTCTCTTTTTTCTAAATTTAAGGCATTATTTCTTCTTATACAAATGATATTGTAAAGTATTTTTGGAGATTCGTCACTAGATAGTGCAACTTTAGGACCTGGAATAACATGTGATTGATACTTCGTATTATTTTCTTATACAAATATCAAATATATAGTAACTATATAAACCATATAGTGACTATTATTAAAATATAGTAACTATTGAACACATATAGTAACCATTATAATCATATAGTCACTATCTAAGAAGCGGACAAATACATACTCTAAATAACATAGTACATAATGTAATCGTATAATAACTATTATTTATTAAAAAGTCACTATAAACTGTTCATAACATAATAACTATCTTAAACACATAGTTACTGTTTTAAACTTATAATAACTTTCTAAAAAATATAGCGACTATTTTAAACACATAGTTACTGTTTTAAAGTTATAGTAACTTTTAAAAAAAGTATAGTTACTCAAAAAATTACTACTAACATAAACACAACGAACATTCCAGTGACTATTAAAAACACTAATTCGCAACATAAATTAAAGGTGACTATATCATTTATATACTAACTATGTGAAACACTAACCCTAATTTCAACAAAACAACAAATATTTCGAATCACTCAACAAAATAATAACTATTGTACACATATAGCAACTGTTGTACACATATAGTAACCATTAAAATAATATAGTAACCATTAAAATTACATAGTACCTCTTTAAACCATATAGTTACTGTATTACTCATATAGTTACTATTTAAAATCGTGAAGTCACTGATCGAATTCGCGAAGTGAAAACGATACTTCGGTAAAACATAAACATTAATTTCTTCAAAACAACAAATATTTTCAATTTTAAATAAAAATAGACTTAAAATTCTTTAAAAAACAACAAACCGAGATGTGATCTCTAAAAATTATTGCGAAGATTTGTAGGCGAGCGCAAATTCTTCGATTCGATTTCGGCAACGACGAACCTCCTTCTTGATCTACTACTTCCTCCAATTTTTCCTCATCAAATAGATCCAATCATAAGAATTATAAGATAATTACGAAAAAAATCGAACAAAACCTAGAAATTTGGGCTAAATTTTGAAAAGCATAGAGAGAAAATGAAGAGAGAGAAAATGAAAGAGAATGAACAGAATGTAGATCTGAAATTTTGAAAAATAAAAAAGTTTAAAACGTATATAAAGTGGGTTAGACAAAAATCGCATTAAAACTCTTCAAAACACATAGTAACTCTTTAAAACACATAGTTACTGTAATACGCATATAGTTACTATTTAAAATTACAAAATAACTGTCACGTGACAGTTACATATGTTACCCATAAAAATTACTCCGTTGCCCTGGTCCACGCTAAGTTAGCATGGACCAGGTTTATATTAGTGTAAATAATTACTAATTAGTATGCACGAAGTATCCTCTACTATATCCTTACCTATATAAAAAAGCCGAATGAGGCTATACCTTTTGCGTAATTTTTCCTTCCAATTTTACCCTTCATCCTAACATTTTATTACAGGTTCATTTATTCGGTTTCACTTTCAAACTGTTTCTCTGCAACAACTCATCATCACCGTCAGCATCAACTTCACCAGCTCCATGTTTCTCTCTCCTCCATTGAAACTACCCCTTCAATCTCTAATTCAACGATCCAGGTTCGTCTTTTCAATTTCTATACTCGGTTTTGTTAGGTTAACAAATTACTTATTGCAGAATCGAAATTATCGAACTTGGTTTGCTTTTCAGATCTAAGGTTAGGTTTGGTTTTTTTAATAGGGTTTGGATACTTCAATTTGTGTTTGTTAAGTTTATGTGGTAATTTTTTATGATTTTCGGTGATTTATTTTTTGGTTTTGAATTTGCATATTCCCTGTAATAACAAAGGAAATGGGAGCAATCATTGTCCCTCTCACTCTCTTCCTTGTTCAATTACCAATTGCAAATTGTTTTGGTTTATTTGCAGTTTTTTTTTTTTTGTTTTTTCCGAAATTCAAAAATCGGATCTGGGAGATGAATTTCCATAGCTATCAATCTAATTTACTTCCGATTTTGAGAATTGGTGAACTTGGTATCATAATTTATATGCAGGAAGGAATTGTTGGATTTATAATTATTACCGTTGAATTGTTGGAAGAAATTGTTGGATTTCTCAAGAAGTTGGTGATTTACAGGCAATTTTCATCTTTAACTTTGATTAAAGGTTTTTTTTTTATTCTGGCATGTCAGATTTTGGATTCCCTTCTGTATATTCTTTTGTACTTCCCAGTTCTCCTTACTTAAGATGATCCTTAATTCAACTTGGATTTTATTTTCCTTTTTCGAAAAAAGTCTTATCTTGATGATTCAAGTTTAATATAAATGTCAATGGCAAATTGTTGGAGTAAACATATTATCTAAAAATTCTTATTTATCTTTTTCAGTGGTAGATTTGTTAACAGTGGAATTCAAAAATGCTAATGATTGTGATTTTGTTAATTCAGAGATTTTTAATTTAATCTGAGTGGTAAATCTGATACTCCCTATTGTTTATTGCCTTCATGCTGACATGATGAGATGGTGCTTATCAAGGGACACTCGATCCTAAAAGCTTGATTAGGGTAAGATAGATTGTGTTGTGTTTTGAATTCATTTGATGGTTCCCTAGGAAATTTCTACCGCAAATTGTAGCTTTGCTTTGTGTTTTCAGTAAAGTATATGACTGTCAAGGCAAATAAACAAATGACTGTGCGACCGAGCGACTTGAGTAAGGTAGCCAGAGTTTTTGGATTGGGTAGTTTTCCCTATAGAGTTAGGTTTTGATTACATGATCAGTTCTTGTACTTAAAAGGGGATAATAATGGGCTTTTTTTTACGGGTTAGGTTGGGGTTCAAGCTTCTGCATGGGGCTTTGTGGGAATGTGCGATCCCATGTTGGGGATGAAATTGAAGTTCAGGTAGAAGAAGCTCAACCAAAAGATGATATGTTATCCCTCAAGCAAGTTGTTGAATAGTATGATGTTTCAGAAGGTGTACGTAAGCATGTAAAAAGGAAGTCGCAGTTCCTCACCGACATGTCAAATTGTGATGTGCAACGGGAGATTGGTTACTTGAGTTGATAGTCTTGTTAGATACACCAGGAGCCTCTGTTAGTTGATGATGGTATGTGGTTCAGTACTCAAAATTACCCAATTTTGTTACTAATGTGAGCACTGGTATAAGGAAGAGGTTGGCGTAGCGGCAGCGTGTGAGGTATTTCATAATACCTCACAGGGGTATTTTCGTAAATTTAAACAAATATCAAACAAATTAGGAATATGACAAAATTAGTAGGACAATAGGAAAATGACAAAATTAATAAATAAAAGAGAAGAGAATGACAGAAAAAGAGGAGAGAGAAAGTGATATGAAGTACCATTTCTCTTTTACAATGTACCATTCTTTAAAAAACAAGTACCATTTTTTAACAAAACACCATTTGTTTTTTACAAAATGCCATTCTTACTTAAAAAATGCCATTTCATTTCATTTTTTGTACCATTACATCATTTGTTCGATCCATAATCGGTCCAAAAAATATGACAGCAAGCAGTTTTGTTTTTTCTCTATTTTGTCTCTTTATTGGTGTTATGTTTTTGGTGATACATCACAGTATGAGATTTTTACTTCCTCGTATAAGGAATTGGGTGATTAGCTTTCTCGGGTTGACTTGGACTACCCTTTCCAAAGATTTCTCATGATATCCGAGTTCTACCAGCTGGAATTGATTTTGTGTTGCGGCAAATGATAATCACGAAGAGCCCTTTGGCGGTTTATCGTTTGGAATTGCCTTATAATGTCAATGTAAACATCTTCTTGTGGCTTTTTTTTATAGAGGAAGGGGATATGCATTTTGTAACTTGCAAATAAGAGTGGTAAACTTTTGTTTGAGGTAAACAATTAAAAACAATTCAACATTTTTTATGTATGTTATACGGAGTAGAAAACAACTTAATACGAGTGCTCCGTAATAAAAAAACAAAAAAAAAAAAGTTTGAGTCAACACGTGCATGGCACGTGCTTTTGACTAGTAAAAATAAAAAGCCGATTAACACTTTCATTTTGTGTAATTTTTATACCCTTTATGCCCCTACTTGTGGTTTGTTATTACAAGTCAAAGACCATATGTTTGTATATTTATTTTAACTAGTTGTTGGCCGACGCGCTATCGCGCGCCGTCCCCCAAGGTAGGGAAAAACGTATGGCGTAGTTATTTTTATTAAAATACATCAAGAATGTTTAATTAGTATTATAATCATGTATTTCTAGGAAGAAACCTATTGTTTAAGGATTACTAATAACATTTGTTTTGTAAGGGAGCTGATATATCACGTTGCAACACCTCCTTTTCCGACAACTGAGGATCTGAAATGATAAAAAATTACAAATATGCAAACACATGAGGTATATAAATAAGAAATCAGTTACAAAAATTCTTGGGCTATTATGCAAACTCATTGGGACTATGTTTTTATAGCAAACAACACCACACCAAGTCAACCTGACCACTTTGGTTAAAACTTCACGGAGCAACAAACACTTCACGGAGCAACAAACACAACCAGCAACAGACAACAGACTACCTAGCAACCCTGAGCTAACTTGTTGCACTGCCACGGACCAGCAAACTTCATGCTGCACACTTTGGAGAATATAACTGTGGCACCAGTGTTGCTAGTACTTTGAAAGAACAACTAAGAACAGCTGACACAACCAAAAACTAAGTGATATGAGCATGACAGAATGCGCTGAGTAGATTAGACCCAACTCTGAATAAGAGTATATATAAAAGTCACCCCTAACCCACCCCCTCCCCCCCATCTCCACAAATATAATTACAAAGAATGTATTAACCCAACTTGTTCTGTCTTCCTATCATCCATAGTTTTATCTTGTACCTGTTTCCTGTTGTATGTCGTCTATCAACTATCAATCACATAAACGAGCGAAAAAGTTGGGTTAAGCCAAAAGTTAACAATTTAACTACTCACCATCACCACACATCTGTGTAAATATCAATCTTTTCTCCTTTCCTCACCTTCTGAACGTTGCCCTGCCTTAAAAATTCGCATAGCATAGACTTGATCATGCACAATGTACACCAACCTTGTCCGAAAGAAATTTCATTTATGAACATAAGTTTATTTATACAAGTTAAAAAACCAGCCAGCTGCTTGAAAATCCCTAAAGTCCTCATCTGTTATATCTTCTGAACTTTGATTTTCCTTAAAATTAAAATCAGGTTGAACCCACTCTTTACTGGGATCTTCTTTCTCCTCTTCGAATATTTTATTAGGATTAGAACTTGGGGATCTAGGAGTTTTAGGAGAAGAAGTTGGTGAGAGGGTTGGTGGTGGAGGACTGTGGTGGACTCAGTAATATAGAAATGGGGGTCTAACTTTTTACTTTTTTAAAAAACAAAATTGCTTATCCTTCTATTTTACCCCTTTTGTTAAGGGGAATTAGGGAACGTTAGGTAATAAATTTTCTTAATATCCATAACAAAATTATGCAGTGAAGATTTAGGAATTTGTGTGTAGTCTTAAGAGCAATAGAAATCAATATATCAGTCCAAACAATAATTTACAGCTATTCATCTCAAGAAAAAAATTATTACGAGTGTATACGATGAGTTTTTACATGTTATAAGAAATCTGATTCATTACAAATTACTAACAAAAAGAATGACAAAACTACACTATTGTATAAAAAAAAGTTGCATTTTTTTCAATACTTATGGGGCATATTGTTATTATATAATTAGACCCCTAAAAAATGCAATGAAATTAAGCAATTATAAAATATAAATACAGTACTAAAATCAGAAGAAAAAAACAAAAGAAGAGCAAGAAATAAATCATGAAAACATCAGAAAATGGTAAAAGTAAAAAATAAAGCCAAAAACATTTTAGAAAGTAAGAAACCATGAAGATGAATGGTCACGGGTAAGGGAAAGAGTGTAATAGCTTTGAAGAGTGTAGGGTCGGGACTCGAACACAAGACTTCTGCGTTCAAAGGATAGAGTTACAGCAAGTAGATTAACCACTAAGCTACACCAATTTATTATTATTCTGAGCGGACATTAAGCAAGAATATATAGATTCCTGGTTTATTTTTTCAGAAAATGGGAGTCCCTTTGGTCCCCTCAAGGTCCATGTAGGTCCGCCCTTGGTGGAGGAGGAGGTGCTCTGATAGAAAACAAGGGAGCTTTATGTTAGGTTATGATACATATGACAATTCATAAATCATGCGGAAAAACCATAAAGCCAGGAAAGCATATTATTTACACATAATCATTTAGCATAGTTTAGATGCATACACTTTGTTGCGTGCCTTCCCTAGCTGCGCCCGAACCGAACAAGAACAAGTCTTTAGGACTCCAAGTGTCGTCCCTCCGTAGATAGTCCACAGCACGTCCGGATCCGCCTTAAGCTTGACCAACTAGGATCGCCCTTAAGGTACTTAGAATTTTCGGCTAGTATAGGCAATTGTATGACTGAATTTTTGCTCTCAAAAATCACTTTGAATACTTGAATACTCTATGCAAAATAATAACCCTAGGCCTTTATTTATAGAGGTATGGAAAGGGAATCGTAATCCTATTAGGATACGAATTAATTAAACTAGAATCCTAATAGAATTCTTATTTAATTAATTCATCCCTTTAGGTTTAGGAATTTAATCATTAGTCGAAACCTGATAGCTTTAGGATTCGTATAGCACACCAACATACACACGCACGCACAACAGCCCACGAGGGGCGCCATGCGCGCGCGCGCAGCCCGCGAGCTCGCAGCCCATTGCCACGAGCCCACACGCTGCCGCAGCGTTGGCGCGCGCTGGGCCTGCCTTGCGGTGGGCCTGGCGCAGCCTTGGCTGGTGCGTTATGGCGCGCTGGCTTGCTGGGTGATGGCCCGGCTTCGTGCTGGGCCTTCGTCTGGCAGGCCTCGTCCGATGCTAATTCGTACGATACGCTTCCGATTAGTTTCCCGATTCCGGAATTCATTTCCGATACGAACCATATTTAATATTTCCGATTCCGGAATTAATTTCCGTTTCGAACAAATATTTAATATTTCCGTTTCCGGAATTATTTTCCGATTCCGATTATATTTCCGATTCCGACAATATTTCCGTTTCCGGCAATATTTCCGATTTCGGCAATATTTCCATTTCCGATAATATTTTCCGATACGTACCATGTTTCCGTTTCCGGCAACATCTACGACTTGGATAATATTTATATTTCCGATACGATCCATATTTCCGTTTCCGGCAATATCATCGTTTCCGGAGCATTCATTTCTTGCCTGTGACGATCTCAGCTCCCACTGAAACCAAGATCCGTCGATTCCGAATATCCATAGATGGAGTATTTAATGCCATTAAATACTTGATCCGTTTACGTACTATTTGTGTGACCCTACAGGTTCAGTCAAGAGTAAGCTGTGGATTAATATCATTAATTCCACTTGAACTGAAGCGGCCTCTAGCTAGGCATTCAGCTCACTTGATCTCACTGAATTATTAACTTGTTAATTAATACTGAACCGCACTTATTAGACTTAACATAGAATGCATACTTGGACCAAGGGCACTATTTCCTTCAGTCTCCCACTTGTCCTTAGGGACAAGTGTGCATTTCCTAATTCCTTTGTCGCTCGATGCTTGCTCTTGAACATAAGGTAAGAGTTGTCATCCTTATTATGTCCAGAGGTCTTCCTCGGTTTCAGAGTTCAACTGATCAAATAAACAGATAATCATAGCCTATGATTCATCCGAGCACGGCCATGCATTTCACAGTTTCTAGCTCTCCGAGTGGCCTTGTACAACTTTTAAGCATCTCATCCCGATTTATGGGAGGACAATCCCAATCTTGCGATCTTGAGATTAGACTTCGTTTGATAGGTGATTACCTGAGCGTTGCCTTTATAACCTCCTTTTACGGTGCGACGGTTGGTCAACGTCAAAGCAACCAGTTCTCAAACAAGTAATCTCAAATTACTCAGGTATTGAGGATTTAGTGTCTAATAATTTTAATGAAATTTACTTATGACAGATTTTCATCTCTTACAGTAAAGTTTCATAGGTCTTGTCCGATACTAGTCTTCCCAAAGTAAGTATCTATGCAAATGATTATGACATTGCCATGTCCACATAGTTCAAGAAACAGAACTACTAGTCATCTTGCATTCTAATCGTCTAACGTTTTCTATGCGTCCAATTTTATAGAAAACTCCGACTAGGGACCATTTTCAACTTTTGACATTCAAGTTCACTTGATAGACATTTCTTAGTCACAGGACTGGTCCTGACAGTCTATCTTGAATATATCGTCAAATTGAAGGGACTCATCATTTAATACTAAACCAAGATTAAATGGAATATGAAAATACATTTCATATATGATAAATGTTCAACCCCATTGTTTTACAACCATGGGCCTCAAACCCATCTTTAAAACAGTTCATGGAATTCAAAGCTATGCTTGATTTCCAGTGCTACAACGTGAGTGTTGCTTCTCACTTGTTGCATAGGTTTAGTTATCATGCTTTGCCATTCTTAATATCCTTTTCATTGAATGTTCTTCGAGATATGATGATAAGATCTTTTCGAGTTTGTTTATTATGTGATCTAGTCTTTCTTACTTTGATGGTGGTTTTACTCATTTTGCAATGAAGAACCATCAAGTTAGCAGACGTTTTTCTTGCTTCAAGAGTGGTTCTACGCATTTTTCAATGAAGAATCATCAAGTCAGCAGACATGTGATCTACCTAAGTTCAATGAAGAACTCATTAATACAAACAACTCTGTTTTATTGCTTCTTAGGCAATAAGTACTTCCACTTCAACTGTTTAGGTTGCTAGTGATGCTTTGGTTGGATTTACTTATCAAAGCAGTTCACAGATATGTGGAAGACTTTCCAGCTGTATCTTAGAACATAGAAATTATTATTTTAATTTCCCACGCAACAACTCATGGTCTCCAATCCATGTTGCCATTTTTCAAAACACGATGCTCTATAGTTCGTCCTTGCCAATGGTTAACTCCAAGGGAATCTTGCTTGATCATTTGCCAGTGTTTATGCGTGTAGCATCAATATTTATCATATCTTTATTTCCTTGAATCAAGAACTATTCCTATGTACCCTTTTAAGTACCATAAGTATTCTTGATATCAATCTAGTTGATCTTTACTTAGATAAATAGAGATTGGTATATGTTCGTCATGCCTAAAGTCATACGATACATTTTTGGCGATCCTCATATTATATCATACATGATAAATTCTTTTGCAGAATAATTCTCAATTGAATTGTATTCATGTAACTTTAACTCATTCAATTTCAGTAGATACTGAATCCAGCTAAATTCTTTGACATATAATATAGGTTAAGAATCTCACTTAGATCCTTTGATGTTTTAACTTAGTAAATGCTTATACATAGTTCAAACATTCTTTTACTTAGATTTATTCACATGGGTCGAATATCTCCAATGGAGTATTTCGTGTTTGATTTAGTAAATGCCATTACTTAATCCAAAACAATATTATAAGATCTTTGTAAATAGATCTTAATACCCAGTATGTACTAAGTGAAGGAAATAATGCCCTTGGTCCAAGTATGCATTCTATGTTAAGTCTAATAAATGCGGTTCAGTATTAATTAACAAGTTAATAATTCAGTGAGATCAAGTGAGCTGAATGCCTAGCTAGAGGCCGCTTCAGTTCAAGTGGAATTAATGATATTAATCCACAGCTTACTCTTGACTGAACCCGTAGGGTCACACAAATAGTACGTAAACGGATCAAGTATTTAATGGCATTAAATACTCCATCTATGAATATTCGGAACCGACGGATCTTGGTTTCAGTGGGAGCTGAGATCGTCACAGGCAAGAAATGAATACTCCGGAAACGATGATATTGCCGGAAACGGAAATATGGATCGTATCGGAAATATGAATATTATCCAAGTCGTAGATGTTGCCGGAAACGGAAACATGGTACGTATCGGAAAATATTATTGGAAATGGAAATATTACCAGAATCGGAAATATTACCGGAAACGGAAATATTGTCAGAATCGGAAATATTGCCGGAATCGGAAAATAATTCCGAAAACGGAAATATTAAATATTTGTTCGAAACGGAAATTAATTCCGGAATCGGAAATGTTAAATATTGTTCGTATCGGAAATAGATTCCGGAAATGGAAATTTAATCGGAAGCGTATCGTACGAATTAGCATCGGACGAGGCTTGCCGGACGAAGGCCCAGCACGAAGTCGGGGCCATCGCCCAGCAAGCGTGCGCGCCACAAGCCCAGCCAAGGCAGCGCCCAGGCCTACCGCAAGGCAGGCCCAGCGCGCGCCAAGGGCCACGGCTGCGTGGGCCGTGCTGCGCGGGCTGCTGCTCGCACGCATGGGCAGCCCTTGTGGCTGCCGTGTGTGTGTGAGTTTGTGCTCATGCATGATTCCTGAATCTGCAAGAGTCAGTGTATGATTAAATGTCTATTCCTAATTGGATAAATTAATTAAATAGAATTCATGTAGGATTCTAATTCCAATTAATTCGCATCCTACTAGGATTACGATTCCTTTTCCATAACTCTATAAATAAAGGCCTAGGGGTCATAATTTATACACAAGTTTCAAAGTATTCAAAAGTGAGTTTTTGAGAGAAAATTAAAACACATCTTGCTCATAAAAGTGCCGAATTTTCTAGTACCTTAAGGGCGGTTCTAGTTGGTCAATCTTAAGGCGGATCCGGACGTGCTGTGGACTATCTACGGAGGGACGACACTTGGAGTCCTAAAAGACTTGTTCTTGTTCGGTTCGGGCGCAGCTAGGGAAGGCACGCAACAAAGAGTATGCATCTAATTATGCTATATGATTATGTGTAAATAATATGTTTCCTGGGTTAATGGTTGTTTCCGCATGATCTATGTAATGTCATATGTATCATAACCTAACAGTGGTATCACGAGACCCTTATTATTTTCATAATCTAAATTGCATGAACATGGTTAAATATTACAAATTTGCAAGAATTAAAAGGGGTGATTAATTTTCGTAATTGTTAATTAATTGCAAATTGCGTTTATTTAATTATATGTACGCAGTTTTTCGGCAGTTTCTTCATTACTCATCCGAATTGAGTGATTTTTGTGTCAATTCCGCATGTAAAAGGCATTCTAAAATTTTGACAAAAATAGTATTTTTCTGCCGAACCCAGAATTCTCAAATTCGAAGCCTAACTATGACTTTTCGAAGGTTTTAGTTTTTCGGATGCAAAATTTCGTAAATTTAAGATGTTAAATTAAATATTTGCGATTCCTGTTGATAAATCTTGAATTTTTGATTGACCTACTGCATATGTTTAACAAGTTTGAATGCCTAGTCTTGTTAATTATGCAATCTAATTATTAATTATGATTAATTTGTTGAAAATTAGAATAATTTAGAATTAATTTGATTTTCATAATTAATTGTAATTTAATTAGAAACCTATGATTAAAAACCACCATAAAAATTGTAAATTTACGATAAATTTTAAATTTTTATGACCTAGACTTGAATCCATATCAATCGGAAATCAATTGGATAATAAATTTTCGATTTTTCGCCCTAAAATTATGAAATTAATATTATTTATTAATTTGTCATTAATTTTAAATATAAATTTTAAATTTTATGCGATTCGTTCATAAAACTTGCACGCACGAAGCAATGGACGCTTCGTGTTACCCTTAAGGGGTGTTGTATAATGCGGGCATGCGACGACGAGCAAGGGAGCTCGTCGCCCGTGCGGCACGAATGCAATGAGCAAGGTCGTAGTGCACGAGCACAAGGCAGCAGCCCTGCCTTGTGTCGTGTGCCACGAGCAATGAACGAATGGGCATGGGCGAAGGGCGAGCCAAGGCAGTCGCGTGTGGGCAGCAAGCGAGCTGCGCCACAACGCGCGCTGCCTCGCACAAGTGCGCGCAGCCTCGCGCGCAGCGAGCGCAAGCTCGCGTGCCACGAGCGCTGCGCCCAGCACTGCTCGCGCGCGCAGCGCGCGATGTCGCTCGCCCAGCGAGCGATGTCGCGCACCAGCGAGCGATGGCTCGCGCCAGCGAGCGATGGCTCGCGCGCGCAGCGCGCGATGTCGCTCGCCCAGCGAGCGATGTCGCGCCCCAGCGAGCGATGGCTCGCGCGCGCAGCGAGCGATCTCGCGCGCCCAGCGAGCGATCTCGCGCGCGCACTGCGAGCGATAGCTCGCGTGCGATGGGGCGCTGTGCGGAGGCTTGCGATGAGACAGCAGCAGCTATGCGACGAGCGCATGGGCTGCGCGCACATGGCCAGCAATGGCTGTGTGCGTACGGCCCATGGGCGTGCAACGCGTAGGGTGTTTGCGTTACGATTAGATCGTTTTGAATGTTTAATTTGAAAATTTCAGTTCACGTAATTTTAATTAATTTTAAAATTAATAATTTGAATTAATTTCTTGGATTTTAATTTTAAATATTATAATTATAATAAATGGAATTTATTCTAATTATTTTACTAAAATTAAAATCATGAATTAATTTAAATGCGACTGAAATTAAATTAAATTTTTGGATTCAATTATAAATTTATATGAGCTTTAAATTTTAATTAAATTTGTATGTTTCCGGTTAGACTAGAAATACAATTTTATGTTTAAAATTAGTAAAGCATATGAATTTATTGGTTTGAGTGGGAGCGCTTTTTAGTCATAAACTCTTGATTAGGTCTACAAATCCTTAAGGTTAAAACAACTCGATTAGAATTAATAAGGACTGAATAATTGGTAGATTATTGGTGCCCTTGATTAATTGCTGCAAATGTTTACGTGATGCATAATGTGTTTTACTAACCAGCTATGTGGGCCATTCATGATAATGAATGGGTGAATGGTATATATTGTATATGTACTGTTTTGCAGGTTATGAAGTGACTAGTATGGCCCAAATAGGATAGAAAATATGGTCTGCGTACCATTAATTTGAATGTAATTGGTCTAAAGCACCAAAGTTATTTTTTAATTCAAAATGGTCTGCGAACCATCAAATAGTTGTAATTAGTTATAGCTTATCCTATTTGAAGAAAATGGTGCCTCCCACGGAGATTTTCAAGACGGACTTTGAAGTCAAAGCTTCAAGATGAAGTCGGGCCATACTAGATCACAAATATCTTATGCATGTTTTAAGTTATTTATTGCTTTAAATATGTCTTAAAATGCATGAGATCATAAGCTTGATTATGTTGCATGATTAAGGATTTTAGTTCACTTAAAATCTAACCAACATAGTAAGAGCCTTAAGTTCCAAACTTAAAAATTGAGTTAAAAGGTGCCATGCCAAAATATACACTTGCTTGGATATCCTTTACATCAATCTAGTAATAGTTTTCGCTCAGCGAGGTGTTACTTATTGGTCCTAAAGGGGCAAGGTACACAAATAATTGTGAGTACATGTTAGTTTTGGTGAAACTCAACGATATAAGTAAGGAGTCCTTTTATGTCGTGGCAAATTCGATAGGTTTACCTAATAAGTTCTTAGACGTACCTATCAACCAAGAATAGTTTCTAGACTATTAGCAAAAGGCTTTTGCTTACCTAAGATGTTCTAGGATTAAGTCGACAAACTGTGCTTAGTTCTTCAATGATTTTAGGATCTTGGAATCATTTTATTCACACCTGCCGGAACACATAACTTGAATAAAATGCTTAATAAACATTGAATTATGCATGTATGCTAGAATTTAAGTTTATTAAGAGAAACTGTGAATGGTTATTTATTTGTTTATTCTTTTCAATTGTAGTTTTAATATGGCAAACAACAATCAAAACATCATCATGGGTTCTGAGCTTATGGTCAAGCTGAACCTGACAAATTTTCTTGAATGGGAAGCTAAGCTAGTTGAAATAGTCAAACTCAATGGACTTGAGTATGTACTATCACATCCCATGCCAAGCTACTATGCCAGAGACATGACCCCTGAGAGATTTTACGCCTGGGATGCGGATCTCAAAAGGGTTATGAGTCTCATGCTGAACAATATCCCTGATGATTGGGCTAGAAGGTTTGTAGCCTATGAACCTTTTACGCTCATCAAGAATCTGAGGGATATCTGTCGTGGAAGTACGGAGGACAGGGACCTGAACGTCCATGAGTTGATTGAATCAATGTCTGGGCTAAAGGTTAGTTCTCCCAACAGGTGTTATAGGATGGAGGTCCAAGAAACACATGTTCAGCTCCTTCGCACTAAACAGAGGGTAGGCGTCCCACTGAGGTTCCATGTGGATCTTATGTGTTCATATTTTGATCGCCTAAGTCTACTAGGAACACCAATAAGCGAAAGGATGGCAGTCTCTGTCTTGCTCAATTCACTACACAGTGGGTTTGGTCGCTTCAAGCAACAATACCTAAGTGAACCAAGAGAAGAAACAGTTGCAGAATTTATTCACCTTGTCAGAAAGGCTGAAATAGTACTGGACTGTGAAGCCAAAGATTTACTCAAGGCTAGAAAGAGACCATTCAAGAAAGGTGGAAAGTCCAAGGGCAATGCTAAATCAAAGCAGGACAAGTCCACATCAAGCTGTCTTTATTGTGATGGAATAGGCCATTACAAAAGAGAATGTCCAAAGCTAAAGGAAGATCAGAAGAACGAAACAGTCGTTCCATCTTCAGGTATTTTCGTTATAGACTGTATACTTGCTAATTCAACTTCTTGGGTATTAGATACAGGTTGTGGCTCACACTTATGTTCCAATCCACAGGGACTAAGAAGAAGTAGAAAGTTAAGCAAGGGTGAAGTCGACCTACGAGTGGGAAATGGAGCACGGATTGCTGCATTAGCCGTAGGAACTTACTATTTGTCGTTGCCCTCCGGGCTAGTTTTGGAACTGGAAGAATGTTTCCATGTTCCAAGTCTTACTAAAAACATCATTTCAGTTTCTTGCTTAGATGCTAAGGGATTTTCCTTTATAATAAAAGACAATAGTTGTTCGTTTTATTTTAAAGAGATGTTTTATGGATCTGCTAGATTAGTCAATGGACTTTATTTATTAGATCACGACAAACAAGTATATAACATAAATACCAAAAAGGCCAAAAAGGATGATTCAGATCTCACCTATCTGTGGCATTGTCGATTAGGCCATATAAACTTGAAACGCTTAGAAAGACTTCAAAGGGAAGGAATTCTAGAACCATTTGACTTAGAGGATTATGGTAAATGCGAATCATGTTTACTTGGCAAAATGACAAAGCAACCTTTCTCTAAAGTTGGAGAAAGAGCAAATGAACTATTGGGTTTAATCCATACAGATGTATGTGGACCAATGAGTACAAATGCTAGAGGTGGTTTCAGCTACTTTATCACTTTCACTGATGACTTCAGTAGGTATGGTTATGTCTACCTAATGAAGCATAAGTCTGAATCCTTTGACAAATTCAAGGAATTTCAGAGTGAAGTAGAGAATCAATTAGGCAAGAAGATCAAGGCACTGCGGTCTGATAGAGGCGGTGAATATCTGAGCTATGAATTTGATGACCATCTGAAAGAATGTGGAATTCTATCAGAATTGACTCCTCCTGGAACACCACAATGGAACGGTGTGTCAGAACGGAGGAACAGAACCTTGCTAGACATGGTCAGGTCAATGATGGGTCAGGCCGAACTTCCATTAGAATTTTGGGGACATGCACTAAATACAGCTGCACTCACTATAAATAGAGCTCCGTCTAAAGCTGTCGAAAAGACTCCATACGAATTATGGTTTGGAAAGCCTCCAAATGTGTCTTTTCTTAAGATTTGGGGATGTGAAGTATACGTCAAACGATTAATTTCAGACAAACTTCGTCCAAAATCTGACAAATGTATCCTTGTGGGCTACCCAAAGGAAACAAAGGGGTATTACTTCTACAATACATCTGAGAACAAAGTGTTTGTTGCTCGAGATGGTGTCTTTTTGGAGAAGAATCATATTTCCAAAATGACAAGTGGGAGAAAAGTAGACCTCGAAGAAATTCGAGTCGAACAACAAACTCTAAAGAATGCTCAAGATGACATTCAGGATGAAACTCAGAGATCTTTAGAAGAATCTGGTGAGAATCATGGTCAATCTAGAAATGTTACCCCGCGTAGATCGCAAAGATATAGATCTCAACCGGAAAGGTACTTAGGTATTTTGACGAACGAGAGCTATGACGTTCTATTACTTGAAAGTGATGAACCTGCGACTTACAAGCAAGCTATGACGAGCCCTAGCTCCAAGCAATGGCAAGAAGCCATGCAATCTGAATTAGACTCCATGTCTGAAAACCAAGTATGGGATTTGGTCGATTTGCTAGATGGCTACCAAGCCATTGGAAGCAAATGGGTTTTCAAACTGAAAAAGGACAAGGATGGGAAACTTGAAGTTTTCAAAGCTAGATTGGTTGCAAAAGGTTACAGGCAAGTCCACGGCGTGGATTACGATGAAACCTTTTCACCAGTTGCAATGCTAAAGTCTATTCGAATAATGTTAGCAATCGCTGCATATTACGATTACGAAATATGGCAGATGGATGTCAAAACTGCTTTCTTAAACGGCGTTTTAACAGAAACTGTGTTTATGACACAGCCTGAAGGTTTTGAGGATCCAAAGAATGCTAAAAAGGTATGCAAGCTAAAGAAGTCAATCTACGGATTGAAGCAGGCATCCAGGAGCTGGAATATACGTTTTGATGAAGCAGTCAGTGACTTTGGTTTCATCAAGAACGCGGACGAATCTTGTGTATACAAGAAGGTCAGTGGGAGCAAAATTGCTTTCCTGGTATTATATGTCGACGACATATTGCTTATCGGAAATGACATTCCTATGTTGAACTCTGTCAAGATTTGGCTTGGGAAATGTTTTTCGATGAAGGATCTAGGAGAAGCACAGTACATATTGGGCATCAAGATTTACAGAGATAGATCTAAAAAGATGATTGGACTTAGTCAAAGCACTTATATCAATAAGGTGCTTGATAGGTTCAAGATGGCGGACTCCAAGCGAGGCTACCTACCCATGTCTCATGGAATGACTCTAAGCAAGACTCAGTGCCCAAAAACACTTGATGAGCGTAGACGAATGAATGGGATTCCATATGCATCATTGATTGATTCAATAATGTATGCTATGATATGTACACGCCCGGATGTTGCGTACGCACTCAGTGCTACGAGCAGATACCAGTCAGACCCAGGAGAGGCGCATTGGACTGCTGCCAAGAACATTCTGAAGTACCTGAAAAGGCACAAAGATGACTTCCTGGTCTATGGTGGAGATGATGAATTAATTGTTAAAGGCTATACGGACGCAAGTTTCCAAACCGACAAAGATGATTTCAGATCACAGTCTGGGTTTGTCTTCTGCCTCAACGGAGGAGCAGTAAGCTGGAAAAGTGCTAAGCAAAGCACCATTGCGGATTCTACAACTGAAGCGGAGTACATTGCTGCACATGAAGCAGCAAAGGAAGCTATATGGCTAAGGAAGTTCATAGGAGAACTTGGTGTAGTCCCCTCCATTAAAGGACCAATAGCCCTGTATTGTGATAATAACGGAGCTATTGCACAGGCAAAAGAGCCTAGACACCACCAGAGAGTCAAGCATGTACTTCGTAGATTTCACCTTCTACGAGAGTTCGTTGAAAGAAAAGAAGTCGAGATAAGCAAAATTGGAACTGATGACAACATATCAGATCCATTAACTAAACCTCTGCCGCAAGCGAAGCACAACTCGCACACTGCAGCTATGGGAATCAAGCATATTGGAGAATGGCTTTGATGTCTCTGTTTAATGTTTTAAAGTTTTAGAGTTTAAATCTTTGTAAAACATTATTGGTTAATCATTCACAATAAATGAAAGGAATTCATTTTTCCATTTAATTTGTGGTTTATTAAATGATGAGTCCCTTCAACTTGACGATATATTCAAGATAGACTGTCAGGACCAGTCCTGTGACTAAGAAATGTCTATCAAGTGAACTTGAATGTCAAAGGTTGAAAATGGTCCCTAATCGGAGTTTTCTATAAAATTGGACGCATAGAAAACGTTAGACGATTAGAGTGCAAGATGACTAGTAGTTCTGTTTCTTGAACTATGTGGACATGGCAATGTCATAATCATTTGCATAGATACTTACTTTGGGAAGACTAGTATCGGACAAGACCTATGAAACTTTACTGTAAGAGATGAAAGTCTGTCATAAGTAAATTTCATTAAATTATTAGACACTAAATCCTCAATACCTGAGTGATTTGAGATTACTTGTTTGAGAACTGGTTGCTTTGACGTTGACCAACCGTCGCACCGTAAAAGGAGGCTATAAAGGCAACGCTCAGGTAATCACCTATCAAACGAAGTCTAATCTCAAGATCGCAAGATTGGGATTGTCCTCCCATAAATCGGGATGAGATGCTTAAAAGTTGTACAAGGCCACTCGGAGAGCTAGAAACTGTGAAATGCATGGCCGTGCTCGGATGAATCATAGGCTATGATTATCTGTTTATTTGATCAGTTGAACTCTGAAACCGAGGAACACCTCTGGACATAATAAGGATGACAACTCTTACCTTATGTTCAAGAGCAAGCATCGAGCGACAAAGGAATTAGGAAATGCACACTTGTCCCTAAGGACAAGTGGGAGACTGAAGGAAATAATGCCCTTGGTCCAAGTATGCATTCTATGTTAAGTCTAATAAATGCGGTTCAGTATTAATTAACAAGTTAATAATTCAGTGAGATCAAGTGAGCTGAATGCCTAGCTAGAGGCCGCTTCAGTTCAAGTGGAATTAATGATATTAATCCACAGCTTACTCTTGACTGAACCCGTAGGGTCACACAAATAGTACGTAAACGGATCAAGTATTTAATGGCATTAAATACTCCATCTATGAATATTCGGAACCGACGGATCTTGGTTTCAGTGGGAGCTGAGATCGTCACAGGCAAGAAATGAATACTCCGGAAACGATGATATTGCCGGAAACGGAAATATGGATCGTATCGGAAATATGAATATTATCCAAGTCGTAGATGTTGCCGGAAACGGAAACATGGTACGTATCGGAAAATATTATTGGAAATGGAAATATTACCAGAATCGGAAATATTACCGGAAACGGAAATATTGTCAGAATCGGAAATATTGCCGGAATCGGAAAATAATTCCGAAAACGGAAATATTAAATATTTGTTCGAAACGGAAATTAATTCCGGAATCGGAAATGTTAAATATTGTTCGTATCGGAAATAGATTCCGGAAATGGAAATTTAATCGGAAGCGTATCGTACGAATTAGCATCGGACGAGGCTTGCCGGACGAAGGCCCAGCACGAAGCCGGGGCCATCGCCCAGCAAGCGTGCGCGCCACAAGCCCAGCCAAGGCAGCGCCCAGGCCTACCGCAAGGCAGGCCCAGCGCGCGCCAAGGGCCACGGCTGCGTGGGCCGTGCTGCGCGGGCTGCTGCTCGCACGCATGGGCAGCCCTTGTGGCTGCCGTGTGTGTGTGAGTTTGTGCTCATGCATGATTCCTGAATCTGCAAGAGTCAGTGTATGATTAAATGTCTATTCCTAATTGGATAAATTAATTAAATAGAATTCATGTAGGATTCTAATTCCAATTAATTCGCATCCTACTAGGATTACGATTCCTTTTCCATAACTCTATAAATAAAGGCCTAGGGGTCATAATTTATACACAAGTTTCAAAGTATTCAAAAGTGAGTTTTTGAGAGAAAATTAAAACACATCTTGCTCATAAAAGTGCCGAATTTTCTAGTACCTTAAGGGCGGTTCTAGTTGGTCAATCTTAAGGCGGATCCGGACGTGCTGTGGACTATCTACGGAGGGACGACACTTGGAGTCCTAAAAGACTTGTTCTTGTTCGGTTCGGGCGCAGCTAGGGAAGGCACGCAACAAAGAGTATGCATCTAATTATGCTATATGATTATGTGTAAATAATATGTTTCCTGGGTTAATGGTTGTTTCCGCATGATCTATGTAATGTCATATGTATCATAACCTAACACTAAGTTCCGCCATGGTCCATCATTGATGAATAATCTCAAATCTAAGTCATTAGCATTTGAATGTTATTTCTCAATAGAGAGATATGTGTGTGATACACATAGGACCAATTAAGTTTTACGTACTCCCACTAAACTTCTTATAAATCTATAAGAATCATGTACATTTTATGAAACTAAAATACTTATTAGCTTCACTAAAATACAATTCCAATTCCCAATTGCTTGCTTAAATCTGTACTTAGATTTTATAAGCTAGCTTTCCTTTTCAAGCATTTATTTGGATCCACAAATCCTATGACATACCATGTACATAGTTTCTTCCAACATTTGATTGAGGAATACGTTTTGTCATCCATTTGCTATATGTACCAATATGCAATCATTGCTTGAATTATAGACTTGAGCATCACGATTATGCATGAGGTTTCAACACAATCCACACCGTGAATTTGCTTGTAACCTTTTAGCAACTAATCTAGCTTTGTGTTGTGAACACAATTTCATGTTTGATGATTTTTATCCTTAAAACAAACTTGCAACCAATAGGTGTGCTACTATTCTTGCAAATCAACAAAATTTCAATTTTGTCATCAAAACATTGAGTATGTTTTATGGCCTCTAACCATTTAAAACATTTGAGTCTATATATGGCCTCTAACCATTTTAGGGAATCTGGGTTTCGTCATAGCTTTCTTACAGGTCACAAACTCATTAATCTACATGATAATAGTTTGACTGTAAGTTGTAGGTTTCTTCACTATCTAATAGAAGAATTGCATAGTTTCAGTGACCTGAACTCTATCTAATAGAAGAATCTCATAGTTTCAGTGACTTGAACTTTATGCCTACAAGGGTATAGAACATCAAACAACAGAATATCAATAGCCACTTAAAAGTCCTTTGAATATTCTGTTCTCCTTGAAGCACTTGTAAAGTCTTCTAAGAGATGTCTTTTCTTTAAAGCCACTTCTAAAGTCCTTAAAGAATACGTGTTCGGATTTTCTAAAGAACTTCGAAAAGCCTCCGGAATGTCCGTTTATGTTTGTTGTTCGCCTCGAAGACTTTCGAGGTCTATTTTCTCCCACTTGTCATTTTGGAAACGAATCTCCAAAAGGACATCATTTCGAGCAAACAAACATTATGTTCTCAAAAATTCGTGGTAGAAACAATACCCTTGTGTCTTATTTGAATAAATCACAATGAAACATATATCTAGACTTGGGCCTTAGTTTGTTGAATAACAAACACTAAGCTCCCACTGAGTTTAGCAACTCTTTAGATATATATAATTGAAAAGATATCCTGAAATTACTTTTCAATAGCTTTGACAAATTTGGTGGTAGTTGAGCATTTTGTTTTAGAAATTATAGGAAAAGTCTTTATGATTCATCATTGATCGAATCAAGTACTAATTGACTTCGATTATTCCAACTAAGATATGCCATATCTTATGGACCTAGATTGTGAAATTACAACACACAATCATTGATGATCATATTTGGTCTCAAGTAATCATCAACATGATCTAACCTAGATCTTTATGATTTCTTGCCAAGTGGGATTTATAATTCTGAATCTTTGAACTAGCCAAACAGATTCAACTTATATCACATTTGAGTAAATAAACCTATATTCACTCAAATCCATGTGAAATAATAAAATCTTTCTTTAGCTTTGAACTCTACTGTCTAGGCGTTCTAACAATAGTTTATATCTTTTGTTACTTTCAACAAGTAAGACTAGTTGTCTTAAATTGATCTAGAAATCAATCAATTTTCAAAAGTCCATTAAAATAGAGCTTTTGAATGTTAACTTGTTGATATGGTCTAAGCAACAATGCCAAAGATTAGTGGAACTCAAATCAAGGGGTTGATTTGAACCTAGTAAAGTTCTTATTGTTAAAGAGTTGTTTGTTTTAATCAAGCATATTGACTCAACCCGTAATTGACCATTTCATTCAAATAAACAAACAAACATTGTTTTTGTTTTCTTGAATGTGAGTCTTTCTGTGTTTGAAAACAGAAATTTAGGTATGCTGATTATGGAACAAAATAGCCATTAAGTTCCAGCCTTTAAAAGGACTTAAAACAAACTAGATGATCCTACAACTAATGTAGCATTGCCATGCTTCATTTCCCACTTGTAGGTCATTAGTGTAGCCTAGCTTCCATTGTTTGAGTTATTACCGAAGTAAGAACCTCAAGCGGTATATGATACCAAGGAAGTTTGATTGCTAGGTCACTTCTCTTTAAATATTAACTTTTAGATAGAAATGGAATCGTAAATTCCTTTCACTTGTTCCTTGTTTTCCTATTTCTTGTACCCTTTCTTATAGTCTTAAGAATTGAATTCTTTAGTGTTGACTTTTATACTTTGTTAGACATGTCCAATGTCACTCCAACAAGGTTCTTACCATTTATGTTGAATATTCTGTTTCAACTAGATGATCTTACCAGAAGCTTCTAGAGTTCTCTAAGCATCGATCTATTCGAATGTCTAGGGACTAGACTCATTCGAGAATTAAATGGACAAAGATATTAGGTTGTTAACCATTGGTAAAGCTGAGTGTATTAAACTCAATGCTTTATGATCTCAAAACTACAGTGTATTTTGAATTCACAAGCACCAATTGGTTTGCCATTCGATTTTGATATTCGAAAACAACCATAAAAGTCGATATAAGAAACGTACTTAAATTGCTCACTTTCTCTCATTTCCGTGAATCGTTCTTGGATTCACTACCAATCAAGGAAATTTACTGTTACCTTTCTAAAAGGGTTTACTGCAGTGCAAGATATTTAATTATAAACAATAATTAAAACATTCATTGAAGCATGCAAAGTCTAAACATTTATCATGAATAATAACTTGAAAATCAAAGCAATCATGCAATTCAAACAAGTTATTAGCATTTTATTCGAATTTATTGTTCCGGCAGGTGTGAATAAAATGATTCCAAGATCCTAAAATCATTGAAGAATTAAGCACTGTTTGTCGACTCAATTCTAAAACATTTTAGGTAAGCAAAAGCCTTTTGCTAATAGTCTATAAACTACTCTTGGTTGATAGGTACATCTAAGAACTTATTAGGTAAACCTATCGATTTTGCCACGACATAAAAGGACTCCTTACTTATATCGTTGAGTTTCACCAAAACTAACATGTACTCACAATTATTTGTGTACCTTGCCCCTTTAGGACCAATAAGTAACACCTCGCTGAGCGAAAACTATTACTAGATTGATGTAAAGGATATCCAAGCAAGTGTATATTTTGGCATGGCACCTTTTAACTCAATTTTTAAGTTTAGAACTTAAGGCTCTTACTATGTTGGTTAGATTTTAAGTGAACTAAAATCCTTAATCATGCAACATAATCAAGCTTTGATCTCATGCATTTTAAGACATATTTAAAAGCAATAAATAACTTAAAACATGCATAAGATAAATGTGATCTAGTATGGCCCGACTTCATCTTGAAGCTTTAACTTCAAAGTCCGTCTTGAAAATCTCCGTGGGAGGCACCATTTTCTTCAAATAGGATAAGCTATAATTAAAAACTAATTACAACTATTTGATGGTACGCAGACCATATTTGAATTGAAAAAGAACTTTGGTACTTTAGACCAATTACATTCAAATTAATGGTACGCAGACCATATTTTCTATCCTATTTGGGCCATACTAGTCACTTCATAACCTGCAAAACAGTACATATACAATATATACCATTCACCCATTCATTATCATGAATGGCCCACATAGCTGGTTAGTAAAACACATTATGCATCACATAAACATTTGCAGCAATTAATCAAGGGCACCAATAATCTACAAATTATTCAGTCTTTATTAATTCTAATCAAGTTGTTTTAACCTTAAGGATTTGTAGACCTAATCAAGAGTATATGACTAAAAGGGCTCCCACTTAAACCAATAAATTCATATGCTTTACTAATTTTAAACATAAAAATGTATTTCTAGTCTAATCGGAAACATACAAATTTAATTAAAATTTAAAGCTCATATAAATTTATAATTGAATCCACAAATTTAATTTAATTTCAGTCGTATTTAAATTAATTCATGATTTTAATTTTAGTAAAATAATTAGAATAAATAAAATTTATTATAATTACAATATTCAAAATTAAAATCCAAGAAAATAATTTAAATTATTAATTTTAAAATTAATTAAAATTACGTAAACTGAAAATTTCAAATTAAAATTTCAAAACGATCTAATCGCAACGCAACAATCCCACGCAACGCACGCCCATGGGCCACACGCACACAGCCATCGCTGGCCATGTGCACGCAGCCCATGCGCTGCGTCGCATCGCTGCTGCTCACCATCGCAAGGCATCACGCGAGCTGGTGCTCGCTGCGCGCGCCAGCGCTCGACGCAACAAGCATGCTGCCGCAGCCCATCGCTGGGCGCAGCGCTCGTCGCACGTCGCAACAAGTAAGCTGCTTGCCATCCCTGGGCGCAGCGCTCGTCGCACGTCGCAACAAGCACGCTGCACGCCATCGCTGGGCGCAGCGCTCGTCGCACGCACAATAGCGCTCGCTGCGCGCGAGCGATCGATGCTGGGCGTAGCACTCGTGGCACGCGAGCTTGCGCTCGCTGCGCGCGAGGCTCCGCACGCTTGCGCGAGGCAGTGCGCGCTGTGGCGCAGCTCGCTTGCTGCCCACACGCGACTGCTCGTGCCTTGCTCTCGCCCTCGCCCATTCGCCCATCGCACACAGCCCACGACACAAGGCAGGGCTGCTGCCTTGTGCTCGTGCACCATGGCCTTGCTCATTGCATTCGTACCGCATGGGCGACGAGCTCCCTTGCTCGTCGTCACATGCCCGCACTATACAACACCCCTTAAGGGTAACACGTAGCGTCCATTGCTTTGTGCGTGCAAGTTATATGAGCGAATCGCATAAAAATTTAAAATTTATATTCAAAATTAATGACAAATTAATTAATAATATTAATTTCATAATTTTAGGGCGAAAAATCGAAAATTTATTATTTAATTGATTTCCGATTAACATGGATTCAAGTCTAGGTCATAAAAATTTAAAATTTAACATAAATTTACAATTTTTATGGTGGTTTTTAATCATAGGTATCTAATTAAATTATAACTAATTATGAAAATCAAATTAATTCTAAATTATTCCAATTTTCAACAAATTAATCATAATTACAAATTAGATTGCATAATTAACAAGGCTAGGCATTCAAACTTGTTAAACATATACAGTAGGTCAGTCAAAAATTCAAGATTTATCAACAAGAATCGCAAATATTTAATTTAACATCTTAAATTTACGAAATTTTGCATTCGAAAAACTAAAACCTCCGAAAAGTCATAGTTAGGCTTCGAATTTGAGAATTCTGGGTTCGGCCGAAAAATATTAATTTTGTCAAAATTTTAGAATGCCTTTTACATGCGGAATTGACACAAAAATCACTCGATTTGGATGAGTAACGAAGAAACTGCTGAAAAACTGCGTACGTATAATTAAATAAACGCAATTTGCAATTAATTAACAATTACGAAAATTAATCACCCCTTTTAATTCTTGCAAATTTGTAATATTTAACAATGTTCATGCAATTTAGATTATGAAAATAATAAGAGGCTCGTGATACCACTGTTAGGTTATGATACATATGACAATTCATAAATCATGCGGAAAAACCATAAAGCCAGGAAAGCATATTATTTACACATAACCATTTAGCATAGTTTAGATGCATACACTTTGTTGCGTGCCTTCCCTAGCTGCGCCCGAACCGAACAAGAACAAGTCTTTAGGACTCCAAGTGTCGTCCCTCCGTAGATAGTCCACAGCACGTCCGGATCCGCCTTAAGCTTGACCAACTAGGATCGCCCTTAAGGTACTTAGAATTTTCGGCTAGTATAGGCAATTGTATGACTGAATTTTTGCTCTCAAAAATCACTTTGAATACTTGAATACTCTATGCAAAATAATGACCCTAGGCCTTTATTTATAGAGGTATGGAAAGGGAATCGTAATCCTATTAGGATACGAATTAATTAAACTAGAATCCTAATAGAATTCTTATTTAATTAATTAATCCCTTTAGGTTTAGGAATTTAATCATTAGTCGAAACCTGATAGCTTTAGGATTCGTATAGCACACCAACACACACACGCACGCACAGCAGCCCACGAGGGGCGCCATGCGCGCGCGCGCAGCCCGCGAGCTCGCAGCCCATTGCCACGAGCCCACACGCTGCCGCAGCGTTGGCGCGCGCTGGGCCTGCCTTGCGGTGGGCCTGGCGCAGCCTTGGCTGGTGCGTTGTGGCGCGCTGACTTGCTGGGTGATGGCCCGGCTTCGTGCTGGGCCTTCGTCTGGCAGGCCTCGTCCGATGCTAATTCGTACGATACGCTTCCGATTAATTTCCCGATTCCGGAATTCATTTCCGATACGAACAATATTTAATATTTCCGATTCCGGAATTAATTTTCGTTTCGAACAAATATTTAATATTTCCGTTTCCGGAATTATTTTCCGATTCCGATAATATTTCCGATTCTGACAATATTTCCGTTTCCGGCAATATTTCCGATTCCGGCAATATTTCCATTTCCGATAATATTTTCCGATACGTACCATGTTTCCGTTTCCGACAACATCTACGACTTGGATAATATTTATATTTCCGATACGATCCATATTTCCGTTTCCGGCAATATCATCGTTTCCGGAGCATTCATTCCTTGCCTGTGACGATCTCAGCTCCCACTGAAACCAAGATCCGTCGATTCCGAATATCCATAGATGGAGTATTTAATGCCATTAAATACTTGATCCGTTTACGTACTATTTGTGTGACCCTACGGGTTCAGTTAAGAGTAAGCTGTGGATTAATATCATTAATTCCACTTGAACTGAAGCGGCCTCTAGCTAGGCATTCAGCTCACTTGATCTCACTGAATTATTAACTTGTTAATTAATACTGAACCGCACTTATTAGACTTAACATAGAATGCATACTTGGACCAAGGGCACTATTTCCTTCACTTTAGCTTTACTTTTATCTGTTATTCATAGGTTGTTCACACCCTCATCAAAGGATTTCAGCTTTATATTGCCACCAGGTTTTTAACAATAAAATGTTGAGCATAAACAGATTATCATTCATTCGAGTAGCAAATTATTTATTTAATCAGTGAGGAAACAGACAAATAACGAGCTTACTTTTTTCAACTGAAGAACAAGGGTCCCTCCATCTTTCAAACTGTAATCAATGGCTGAAGAATTCTAGAATTGCTGCTCCATTTCTTCAGCAGTTTTCTTGTTATCAAGATATCTAAATTGGAAATTTGGATATCAAACAGACAGTTAGTTATTCAATGCATTGTTTCAGGTAATTGTTTGAAGACAACATGCATCTAACACAGAAAACTACTTTTTATATGTTTACTTGTTGCATCTAACACAAAAAGAAATTATAATTGCAGAAAAGATAAGCAAAGAGATACTTCATATGGTCATGCAGAGCAGCTTGGAAGTCATAAGCTTCAGTTCTCTCATGAAACCCTATCCCAACAAAAGCTGATTCATGTCGTTCATGTCAGTCTGATTCATGTTCTTTCCACAAATCCAAACTCTCTAGAACATCTAAGGGAAATTTCAGAAAGAATTGAAACAGATGGTTTCGATACATGTTTCCCTCTTTTGACAGGCAGAAAAGCAGTGTAAGGTACATGAAACTACGATAGAAGGGAACTGAATCATTTAGTTATGGGAATGTACCGTGAAGCTAAGAAGTTGATAACATCAACACTTTGTTGAACAGTTTCATCAGTTTTTGCCCATTCAAGAGATCCATCTCTAGTTGCACGGTGTTCATTCCCATTTTGTGACCCGGGTGCTGCGTGCAGGTCTATTATAACCTGGATACCGTACTTTCTACAGGAAAAAGTTGTGCAATTACTCACAATTTAAGTCCATTTATTTACAGATTAACATGTTGTAATCAAACAAAAAAATGTGTTTTAAAAGCAATCTGTTTTAAAAGCATATTATATTTTAAAAACATCTAAATGACCATAAACCACAATTGCAGATGATAAATAAACAGTAAACCACAAGAAAGGGCGGAAGAGAAACGCACCAAGGCCCAGATACCGGAATCGTCATTGTAAATCGTCTTATCATTTCTAAATACATTTATTTCTTTATTTATTTCTCATCCACATTTACACACCAATAGTCTAGCAACCCTAGTCATAATGAATAAGATGAAAAAGTAGTATTCAACATATATCCGTTATTCAATTTTGAATCTCTTGAAGTAGAAATTTTTATTTATCAAAAGAAAAATAAGGTAATGTAAGGAAGAAGTTTTCACATTTCCATGTAAATATTCCACCTACCATCAACTGTAGTCACTGCTAAAAATATATTCCCAACTATAATGTGTAGGAAATAACCCAATAAAATATGACTTCAACTTTTAAGTGTTCTAACCAAACTTCATAGAAACATTCAAACACGGCTCTATAAATAATGCTTACCTAAGAGGGTCAAGAGTGCTCTCTCCAACATAAGCAACAGCAGCGAAATGCATCACAACATCAAAAGCATTTTCTGAGAAAAGTTTGTTTACCTGGCATTTATATTAAGGGAAAATACGAAGAATAAAAGTCTCTTATTCTGTCTAAATTACGGTCTGGAAATGAGACAGGACAAAATAGAAATATATGTTTGCTAGATATCAGTTTAAAAGGTTCAGTTGTATGCCAAATTGAAGCCTTATGGAAAGTGCCTAAGGCACATTTCTTTCAGAATAACTACGAGAGATAGTACTATCAGCAAGTTGCAGTATAAAAATTACACTGGCAAATTGATCTAGATAATGCTGTTGAATCCAATTCATATTTATCTCAAATTCTGATAGGGAAGGCCCAAAGGAAAGAATAATAGCACATAAACAATGGCCTGCCACGATAAGGATACAACATTAGCATCTCCCAGATCAGCATATACAAACTGAAGTCTTCCTGGTTCTGGAAACATTTTGCAAAATCTTAACAGCAGCCAGGTTCCCACGAGAAAGATTGTCCTACACAACAAAAACGATCTCTTTGTAAACCTATAGAACTAAATGAGTAGTGGACAACAACGATGATTGGAGGAAGGGGATACCACAATTGTCACACGATAGGAGTCTTTTAGAAGTCTTAGTGCTGCATGGGATCCAATAAAGCCAGCACCCCCAGTTACCAGGACATGAGTGACACCCATTTCACGGCGGGAAAACTGAATAGAAATGAAAAAAGAAATTAAGAACAAATGAAAACATAAAGTGGATTACTTAAACATCACAGGATCCAAGATTAGACTATAACGAAGGACCTTCCAATGAGACAAAACTAATACTAATTGATATGGAGTACATAACAAAGTCACAGTTACTTAAAAGAAGAAAACTTGATGTCTTAAAGGAGACTCAATCCAGAATTTCTATCTTAACTTAGGCTTACCCTACCACTACATAACAAAATAATAAATCCACCAACAAGCTTAGATGTTGACTCACAACTTTACCTGTCTGTTTTCAATGCAAACACTCATTTGAACCCATACATATAGATATAACTGAAAGGTTGTGATATTAAACTTACTTGGCTGGGGCTGTTGAAAGTTGGAAACTGCTTGATCATAATAAGGCAAAATGCAATTAACCCAGCAGCTACGACTATTTTACCTACGACATTACCTTTCCGCTTTGGATCAGCGAAATCCATGCCTACAAAGCCAAAGGAAACAAATAACATATAATCAGACCAGACAACCTACATTATATACTTCATCAGCCTAATCTGCATACCTTTTAGATTAGCATCATGTACTTTGTCACATTATAGACATGCGAGAAAAGCACCAGAAAAGCATTACACTCTAACAAACACAACTGATTCAGCTTACAGAACAGGTTAAACGAGATCCATCATTTCTCAATAAATGCGAAAGAAGAAACGGAAATCAGCTTTCTGTTACTTTTACATACTACCCTTCTTTCCTTTTCTTCTTTTTCAATTAGCTAAATGTATAACTTCAACACAAATTCAATTGCCAAATAAAAAATCAATTACTAACAGAAATAATTTCTAGAGCCTGATTAGCTTAGTTGGTTAAAGTCTAGGGAGGTGGTACCCTGATCAATTCTTGGCTACGCCATTGTTCTTCGTGGTCCTTATACACCAAAACAAAAACTAAAAGAAACAAAATTAAATTGATGATGAAAGAAAACCAACCTACAACAGGCAAAGATCTACCGTTTCTCGACTGATTTCGCGCTCTGGTTAACCCGAGCATTTGAGGAACCACAGCTTCAACCAATAATATATACAATCAACAATCAACCCAGTTTAATCATCTGCAGAATTCACATGACAAATTATTAGCATCCAGCAATTAAAAATGTATATCAAAAAGAAAAATCATTACTCCAGCAAACATAATCAAATCAAACCCAAAAACAAAGAAAATTTCAAATTTTTTACCCAGAAAACACTTCAAAATCTATTCAATCAATCAACAATGATAAATAAAGATAGAAAAGGTTGGAAAAAAGGAGACCAATTGGAAAAAATAATTGCGCAAGATCCCAAATTCCAATACGTGGAAAGGGACAATTTACATTTCAAAATTAATTAAACCTAACACATGCATGCCGCTTCCACCCAATAATAGTTGCAAACAAAATATTGCATCAAAAATTCAAACCAACCCTCCTAAAAGTATCATTCAAATTTGAATTTTTAAAAAAAATTGAATTTGTTTTTTATTTAGTTTACCCCATCAAACTAACAAAATCATAATCACATTTTTTTAAAAAATCAAACTTTAAGAGGAGAAAATCAAAATCAAAATCAAGACAAGATTTAAAAAGTTCACCAAGTTGGTGTTTTCTTAGAGACATGGGGGTAACTAACAGTTTCGAAAACACTTATGATGTACGATTAACTTAGCCCCATGTATAAATTACATACTTTCTCAACTGGATGCAAGGTTAAACAGATTAATTCATCAGAACTCGAGTCAAAGGAAGAAGGTAAACCACTACAATTACTACCATGCATGGGAGAATAGAACCTCGCTGTTTAATCATAGACAAATTTCCATGCATCCAATGCTACACTATATAGTGGACAATCAATCAATATGTGCCGATGACCCTGAATGATTGCAGACAACATAGAAATGTTCTACGAAGTAAGCCAAGGAATGAGGAATGTAAGCTGTTTTAATTATGTAAATAAGCTTTTATAATAAATTCAGCAGCTGACCACCAGATAAAAGAAAGAAAAAGCAGCTAACTTGCAACATACTGATAGTCTGACAGTTGCAAAACATCTTTAACAACATTGACAATTTAACACTAAATCATAACCTTCAGTTGCCAATTAGCATTTATAAACGTACATGGGCTTTTAGCATATTAGCCATGGGTACGGTAGAGTGTAAGATGAACAATATTGTAAGAGAATGTTATGCATCAACATAGCTACATTAGAATTTATAGAAAGAAAAGAGAGGTAGATTGATAATATGGAATAACAGAACATAGAGGATAGTTATCAAATAAAACTAAGATAACATCTGGATACCTTTCTCTTTGCCTACTCTCCCTTATTTATAGTAGTATTGTTTTTTCATTTCCCTCTACTAACCGACTAAATCATGCAACTACTAAACTACTCTTTCCTATTAGGACAGTTCACTAAAAAGAAGGTGACGAAAAGTGATTACGAGTGAGTATATATGGACTCTACAGAACGACTTCTATGTGGCTCCTCCTACCAACCTTAAATACCTTGTGACCATATGCATAATTTAAGGAATTTTAGTAGGTCATGTCACATATTCAGCGCTTATAAGTACACTTATAACATAAAATAGAAGCATGGGAAAAAAAATATTAATTGCCAAAGATGCCAAATTATTGCACTTACGAGAGTTGTTGGCTTCCATCTACTTGTTGATGCAGCAACGTACTGAATTATGTCCAATAATCACTCTACCTCCATGCATTTCTCTCGTCTTTTGTACAGAAAATTTGTTCGATACTGGCGATCTTATAACTTTTTAATTCATACATGCTTAGTTTCTTAATACCATCATAGTCTGCTGCGTTACATCGAAAAGCTTGGATCAGTTTCAGCAATAGTTTTTGCAAATGAACATTTCATAACAGACGTAATAATCTTACCCCAATGCTGTTTTTACTCCTATTGCCTGATTTCCGTATTTTTCAAAATGGCTTGATCGAAGATGAATGAGCTCTTGCGGATCCTCTCTGCTGCTAAATCCATTTAGAATCACTAGTAGAAAAAACCCCTGTTGCAACCCCCTTGTTGCAGCGTACAAGTATTAATACGCTTCAACAACCAGTCGGTCAACGCGGGTCAAACCCTTTAAAGGGTTGTTGCAGCGTACAAATTAATTGCCCCCTGCAAAAGAGATTTTTGCAGCGTACATAGTAAAAGCCCCCTGCAATAGACCTTTTATTTTGCAGCGTACATGGTAAAAGCCCCCTGCAATAACATATTTGTAATTTTTTTCGCTGCAACTTTAACTCAGACCAAACATTTCTACCTCAAACCTCATGACCAATTTCGCAGCGAATATCCCACTCTCATTACTCCCTTCTTCTTCTCTCGGCTTACCCTGCGTCTCGCCGGTGGTTCTCACCAGTGGTCGTCGCCGCGTGGTCTCGCCCGTCGCCGGTGGTACTCTAGCAAGAGTCTATTTAATTTCCTCACCTCTCACCGGTGGTTCCCTGCTCGAAAAACCCCCGCAAAAGGTATTCCCTGCTCGAAAAAACAACCGGCGAAGTGATTCCCTGCTCGGAAAACTAAGCTTCTTTGCTCGGCCGGTTCGCGAACCCTGTTCTCCGTCAATCCTCGCTGCGGCAAGTAACTTTCTCCCCTGTCCCTTTTTATTTTCGTTTTCAAAATTAGGGTTTGTTCATTTTTCATTTTTGCAGAGAAAGCCAAAGAAATTGTTGGCTGACAAGATTAGGAGAAAATGATGAAATTTTCTCGGGTGGGTTATGATTTCTTTTGTTTTAAATGATGAAATTTTGCAAATTCTTGAATCTTGATCTTCGTATGTAATTTAAACAGAGATATATCAATTAATTTGATTTTCTTGATGAGAAAAATATTGTAATAATCCCTGATTAAGGAAATATAATTCTGTTCATGCTAGAAAAATTCACTCAAAGATAAATGTTGAACATCCGACTACCGTAAAAGTGATGTAAAATCGAATGTTTCTGGTGGTTTCATCTTGGTTAGTACCTCAAATCATGTTTTAGGCTCTTTCATTAGGCAAATGTGAAAAACTACTCCCTCCATTCTTGAATGTCAGTCCTTTTTTGAATCTAAAGCAATCCAATTTAAGTAATTTCATGTTTCATGTTTTAGGCCTTTTCATTAGCCAAATGTGACAAACTATATATTATTCTGATGAAATTAATATGCTTATTTTGAGGTGTTTTCTTACTTGGTTCATTTGGTGGAGTCACAGAGACTTCCTCCACCCTTTTGAAGGGCGCATATACCAGTAAAAAACCGTACTGTTATAATACTCGAGACAGATACTGGAGAACAATACGAAGCCAATTATCTGCCTCAATATCGTGGACTCAGTGGTGGGTGGAAAAGGTTTGCCATAGTTCTGAAATTGGAAGGAGATACTGTTGTTTTTCAACTAGTTGAACCTGCCAAATTTAAGGTAGTTTTTGATAAAACTTTGTTATCTTTAGTTTGCATTTATTTTCTTCTTGGTCCTGCACATTGAAGTGTTCTTTAATACTAGTATATGTTATTGTTCATGGACTGACTGATATAAGGATAAGGGTAAATGTTAGGATTCTGCTTTACTTCGGGGGAATTCAATTGATCAAGTTTATATTTTGAAATCAGCCATACTTTGATACGTTAAAACAAAAATTGATATGTTTCAGCTAGGCCAGGCTTACTATTATCTGTCATTTTTTATTCCTTGCAGAATTCTTTATGGTCATCTAATAGTTCTATTCCACTTTCAAGTAATTATATGAATACAAATGATTTCGTGCAGTGGGTTATAGATGTGGATGTTAGCATATTGTTGTTAAGGGGTAGACCGAAGCTTGAAAATAGTGGCCAAGCAATCCAACGCAACTTTTATTCTTAACTTTGAGTGAATATGCATTCCTAACTTAAGCGTAACTGACAACATCGAGGGTTGTTGATTGAGCGAAAAGTCTTTTCAATTCCTAATTTTTATCCGTCCCAAACACATGTCTTAGCATAAACATCTGAACCACCTTTCAGCTAGCTGCACTTTGATTTAGCGTTTGAGGTATTGTCGTATTTATGCCTTTCCAAAGTTTCAGCTTTCATAATACTAGTCCCATAGTCTGGCTAGTATTATTATTTTCAGTTTTTCAAGGTCTTGTAGTGATCACTGATTCACTGCAAACTGGATATTGATTATTTATATACTGTATTAGATGAACTGCAGTTTCATGTTCGAGAGGGGTTCAAATCACTCTCTGATCAGTGGTTCCACACTTCCAACTCTCCTATGTAGTACTTATGCAATATATGCCGAGAAGCTACCTCTAGGATAGGTCTTTCTAGTAGTATGTTACAATGGTGTATTGGTGACCGGAATTATAAAATTATAATTGCTTCCACTAGAGCATTGATAGTCCTAGGAAACTACGTTGAGCAGCTTGGTATTGTGCGTACCGTAGAGACCCAGATGAATACAACGTTTCCTGGTATCTAGCAATCACTTTCTTTTTGGTTTAGATACTTGTGCTGCTGTCTCCTATATTCTCTGATAAATTGACGGGTTTTTTCCTTTGAGAGACTTGAGTTTTAGACCCTCATCCCCTGTAACTAAAAGCTGAAATGAGTCCAGTTTTGAGATTGAAAAATGCGCTTGACTATGTAAGAGATGCAGATGATGGAGCAAGTCTTTTTTGGAAAAAGTATAATTGGTGTTCAGTGTAAGTTAGAGAAGAACCAGAGTGATGGCCAGGGACTCAGTTACAAGCCAAGCCCAGAATTTGTCTTGCGGACTCTTGCCTTTATGGGTTTTGTTTGAGATGAGAGGAGGGTGGACATACTAATTTCAATCTATTTACGCACATCTAAGGCTCATGCCACAAACTTTTATGTTAAAAGGAATTTCATGGATAAAACCGTTCCACTGTTTTTTTTCCTGTTAAAGTTAAAAAAAATCAGACAACTGTTGATTTGATATTCCTCTGTACTCTAGTTCTGTTGTGATAAATTCACTTCTCCAACTCTTTGTTTGTGTAAATGTAGTCTGACATATCTTCCCGTGCCTCTACTTACTATGTGATCTATTCTATCTTCTTGTATCTGTCCACAGTCTACCTCTTCTAGAATCAAATCACTAAACTAGTTGAAGCTGAGGATAAAAGCTGCTAATGAAGCTGAGGCGGCTTGCCAACGGCGTCTCTCTGTTGCTGAGGCTGAAATAGCTGATTTAAGATCCAAATTGGATACTACTGAAAGGTTTGGACTTGGTTGAGTTTACTTCAGGCCTTGGTTATTTTGTGCTTTTGGATTCACTTTTAAATACTAGGAGCTAGGCAATTGTTTTATAGAGGTATGGTAGGCAAGCACTTTTCGTAAAGGTATTCCATTGTATGTTTATTTTGTTTGAAGAAAGGGTTTTGTATCAGTAAACTAAACTTGTATGCTCTTGCTGGGCAGGGAAAACTGACCCAGAAAACTACACCCCAGTCATAATGCCATCAGGGTCTCACCCCCCCCTCCCCGCCCACCCCACCCCCCCCACTCCCACACACACACACACACATGTAGATTTGGTCCAACTCATCATCCAATTCTTACTCGAACCACTTCTATTTGCTTTATTTGAGTCACTTCTTCCACAAAGCTTTTGATTTCCCAACATTGCATCATTAGTTGACAAGTGATCGTTGCGAGGATTAGAAGCTTCGATAGACATTGTGTACTTTATAGTAGTTTTTAACAATGTTAACTAGCTTGGGTATAGGTGATAGGTATCTGTATATGTTTTCTGTGGCTCATTAGTTTGGATTTATCACTAGTTAGGGTGGAGTTGTGGGAACATGACAATTCAAGAATTAAGTATTTATAAAGAGTTATAACAACCTGTAAGTCTGTAACTTATTTTGTTCAGAAAATAGGACCCAAATTTCAATCTTATAAACAGGTTTGCTGTCAAATGTTTTGTGAAGCTGTTGAGATCCACATATATGAATATCCCTTATACCTAAGAAGTGACAGGGAGAGAGGGATCACCCTCTTAATGGTTGTTTGAATAACATATTCGCTCCATGTATGTAGATCACCAAATGTATTAACTTCTATGCAGCATGGAAGGCAAGCATTCGTTTCTGTGCCTAGCACTTTTCCTGTGCCTGGAGAAGAACTGATGTTTTGATGATTGTAAGAGGGGCAAGGAGAAGCTTGTTTGTGATGCTGCTCAAGTACTGCTTTATTTCGGAGTTGAACAAATCATCTATGTTTCTGAAATGACGCACTGCTAAATAAAGGTTTTTCTTCTTAACTATACCACTTCAAAGCACTATTTGTAATAGCTATTAGGACATTGTTATTAGTTGCTTGAATGTTAAAGTGTGATATTTAATTTGAATTTAATCTAATGCTTAGTTGAAATTTCTGTTTTTGTAAAGGTCTACACTCCGAGGAATGCGCCTATACTAGTGAGGAAATTGATGTGGTTCGTGAGCAACGGGCTAAGTGTTTTACCCGCAAGTATTTACTATTGGCTTGAGCGCGCTTGATCGAGGTGGTTTAGTTGTTATAGAACAATCGTTTACATTAAAATGTATGCGTACATTGAAATTGGAACGTATATTTGAATGTAGTACGTGCACTTTGGTTTTGGGATATATATATATGTATACAAAACACCAGTTATTATTTTTTATATTTGTTGATCTACAGGTTGCGATATTTTATTTATTGTTGTTGACAGGTTCCTATATTTGGTGTAAGACACCCTAGGTATAGATAAATAAAACTAAAATTTTCCCGCCAAAAGCACAGCTTTGTTGCAGGGGGCATATACTTGTTCGCTGCAACAAGTGTGTAAAATTAGGCAAAAATCAAGACTTGTTGCAGCGTACAAAATGATGTACGCTGCAACAGACTGGTTTGTTGCAGCGGGCTTTTATTTGTACGCTGCAACAGACTGGTTTGTTGCAGCGGGCTTTTATTTGTACGCTGCAACAGACTGGTTTGTTGCAGCGGGCTTTTATTTGTACGCTGCAACAGACTGGTTTGTTGCAGCGTACAAATAAAAGCCCGCTGCAACAAACCAGTCTGTTGCAGCGTACATCATTTTGTACGCTGCAACAAGTCTTGATTTTTGCCTAATTTTACACACTTGTTGCAGCGTACATGCAAATGTACGCTGCAAAAAAGTACTTTTCGCAGCGTACATTGTACGCTGCAACAAGTCAATACTTGTTGCAGGCCCCCCAGTTGCAGCATACGATGTACGCTGCAACAGGGGTCTAAAAGCCCGCTGCAACAAGGGTTTTTTCTACTAGTGAATCAAGGAATTTCTGCTATTCCCATTCACGCTTCCTATACTATAAAGCCAAGAAAAGGTAAATTGATATGCTGGGATCATCCATCTTAACCTAATCTAATACATGAGAAATTTGAACAAGATTAAAGAAACTGAAAATGTGATAGCATAAAATATGTGTAGCTGTGTAGGACCTTACTTCAGAGAACAATAAGGGACTAATTCAAAACAAGGAATTTGTAGAGAACATTATTGAGATCGATGGTGGTATTATGTCAATTTCTACATAGGGTCATGTTTTCTCAACGGCCTTCTCATACCTTCTTATACGAGTCGGTGTTTTCTTGGCGAATTAGGTTCACTTTCTCGCATAGTTCCATTTTTTCCTGCTGAATGATTTTCCCCTGTAAAAAGAAATTGGGATTTGAATATGGTAAAATGTGCAATCATACTTGTGACAACATTAAAAGATAGGTATTTCCTTTAAAAGACCTTGTGATTAAGCTCTTGAATCTCATTTGTAAGGATTTGTTCCTGCATTTGTAGGATGCAGGGTCAGTTAACTAATATTCATAGAGAAATTAAATCAAAAAATATAATTTGACTGTGACGGCAATGAGTTTCTTGCCTTCTTGCGAACTCCTTGCAGGCTCTTTGGGAATTCAGAGTAAAAGAACTCATTTTGGCCAACTATAAAAAAAGCCTCAGCCATTCCAGAAATCCAATGGTGAAACAGCAACCAGTAAGCTGACATGTCAGTCACCCCTTTTGGATCATCTGAGAATCCTTCCTTAATAGCTCTCTCACGTCGAACACCCCAATTATCGCGCACACAACCATTGACATGAATGAGAGTACGAGACCAACTCCCATTTGTTTCCTTACACTCAATTGTCTTGGTTTTCCTGTTATTCTCGTGTTTAAAGGAATCACAATGCGATCATAAATGATAATCCATAACATTATTGAGATGACTGTGAATGTCCCGAAGGAACCAGCAGGAACTTGAAAATTTGAGGTGATATGACGATCCATAGACCCAGCTTGTAGAACAGGGAATGTGAACTGAGTGGTAGTTACTGACATCATAATCCCTGTTCAACATATTGGGATTACCTTTATCAAGGCTTTTATCTCTTCAACCTGATTTACGGTACAAAGGTTCCATGGATCTAAGGCTACTCCATCAGGTGTGAGTTCTTCCTCAACATTTCCAACAATGCAAGCCTTATTTAAGAACCTAAGCATTGGAACAGCATCGGTGAATTATGTGTCTGAAAATGTACTAACTTTCAAAACTAAGGTTTCTTCCCTCTGGATAATTTTCAGTTTGTTGGGGTCATAATTTATTTCAAAAGGAGTAAAGCATAATAGAAGACTTAAAACTTTGGGACATACAACATTAAACAAACAGGTTCAGCTATTATGCAGTCATACAAGGGTTAGGTTAGCTTAAGAAAATAAAAGGTGTCTCTCATATTCAACCTCTTAAACCCACACCCACTGGAGAGATATTCAACCTTTTACATGTTTTATCTGGCTCCTAATGTCCTAAGCTGACCTCTCTAGACACCACTGAACCCTTGAGCTAGTTAATCAAAATATTAGATCTCTTATGCATAAGTTCAGATGAATGATTGTTTTCCTTTGTTTATATGCTGTTACGACATATATTATCAAGCATAAATTGAATTAAAAGTTGGTATAATTGTACATATTACAAACATACCACGCTCTACACATTAACCAAATGCAGAAAAGAATATAGCCCCCCAAAAAGCGGTGCGTTAGAAATCTGTATACACTGTCATTCTGCAATCATATATTTAGATACATGATAACCTTGGTGGAACAGTGGGTATTTCACAGAAGGCAACAAATCAACCCCCTAAATGCAATGCTAAATATATTTAAGCACATGCTAACTTGGTGAGTCTGATTTCACAGGAGATTGTAAATTTGTAATCAATCCAAAATGCAATGTTAAACAAGGTTGTATACAAACAAATAATTATTAAACAACAAATTAATCAGAGCATTCACTTTCACATTTCAATATTGTCTATTCAATGAAATTAACCAAAATCAAACCATATCCCTCTTGTAAAAGCAATCAATTACAACAAAATTGCTCAAACATGAAACTCGAACAAAATAAAATTTCTATCTAATTGATTCAAACAAAAGTAATGGAGAACTCAGGATAAGAGTGAGAGAGAAAAAGTACCGGCTCTAGCAGATCTTCAGTATTGGAGGGATGAAGAACTCATCAAATTGTCTGAAATCCTATTGCCGAAACCGATAAAATCTGTAAGCGATTTTAACTAATCGTCAAGCAACACTGTCAAATATTGCAAGCAATTTGAACTAATCTTCAACCAATTCGATCAAATCAACAACAACTCAAACTAAATCGAATTAAACCTAAACCTAATCTGAAGAAAAATTACGAAACTAAGCAAAATTACCATAGAACGCGGAGATGAGAATATTTAACATAACTCACCATTTTCGCCGCGAGGAAGCCTTGGGAAGAGGAGATAGAAAGCAGCAAGGAGGAGGGGGGAGAGCCGCAAGGTAGAAGGAGAAGAAGACAGGGGTCGAAAATGATCCGCGAGAAAAGAGGAAAGAGAAAGGGTGAGAAAGGGTGAAACACAGAAAGCGTAGAGGGGAGAGGCTGAGATGAGTGAGTTCCAACACGTGGGAGCATCCAACAACGAGGATAAAACTGTAGTAAAGAGTTAGAGTCGGGGGCAAAATCGTAACAGCACTATTGGATGAATAGTGAACTTGAACTCCTCACTTTTAAAAGGTTGTAGATTATTATATGCATGATTCTTTATTGACAACTGCCACATTTCCATCCACGTGTTTATTTCCTTGAATTTTATTGTTGGGTTGCCTACTTGCTTGAGATTATCAATTCCGTCTTCCTCTTCATTCTCAAAAACTGGTTCGTTCTTTACCCCAAATCGGCAAATCAGTACCCATGTTTTGGATTTAATCCAATTTCATCAATTTTATTTTATGAAATAATGGTTTTGGGTTTTATCCAATTTATGAACTTTATCTGAATTTTGTATTTTTGGTGCGAATTTATTTGTGGGATTGCTTAAAAAGTGTTAGGCCCTGTTCTTTTTGGCTTAATTTCAGCTTCAGGACTTATTTGGCAGTTCAGTTCAGTTCAATTCAGTTCAGTTCAGGAGCATTCAGTTCAGTTCAGTTCAGTTCAGTTCAGGAGCATTCAGTTCAGTTCAGTTCAGCTCAGGAGCATTTAGTTCTGGAGCATTAAATTCAGTTCAGTTTAATTCAGTTTAATTCAATTCAATTTCATTTAATTTAATTTAATTTAATTTAATTTATTTTAATAATAATTATTATTATTATAATATATTATTATTATTATTAATTATATTATTATTATTATTAATAATATTAAATATATTATTATTTATATTATTGTATTACTTATTATTTATATTTATATTATTATATTATTATATTACTTATTATTTATACTTATATTATTATATTTCTTATTATTATTATATTATTATTTATAACTAAATATTTATTAATAATTAATATAATTTATTATTATTTTTATTATTAGTATTATTTATTATTATTATTTATTATTTATTATTTATTATTTATTATTTATTATTATTATTTATATTTATTATTTATTATTATATTTATTATTATTATTTATTATTTATTATTTATTATTATTATTATTATTTATTATTTATTTATTTATTATTTATTATTTATTATTTATTATTATTATTTATATTATTATTTATTATTTATATTTATATTATTATTATTATTTATTATTTATTATTTATTATTTATTATGTATTATTTATTATTTATTATTTATTATTTATTATTTATTATTTATTTATTATTTATTATTTATTATTTATTATTTATTATTATTATTTTATTATTTATTATTTATTATTAGTTATTATGTTATTATGTTATTATTTATTATTTATTATTTTTATTTATTTTATTATTATTATTTATTATTTATTATTTATTATTTATTTATTATTTATTATTTATTATTTATTATTTATTATTTATTATTTATTATTTATTATTTATTATTTAGTATTTATTATTTATTATTTAGTATTTATTATTTATTATTTATTATTATTATTTATTATTATTATTTATTATTTATTATTTATTATTTATTATTTATTATTTATTATTATTATTATTTATTATTTATTATTTATTATTTATTATTTATTATTTATTATTTATTATTTATTATTTATTATTTATATTATTATTTATTATTTAGTATTTATTATTTATTATTTATTATTTATTATTTATTATTTATTATTTATTATTTATTATTTATTATTTATTATTTATTATTTATTAGTTATTATTATTATTTATTATTTATTAGTTATATTTATTATTTATTATTTATTATTTATTATTTATTATTTATTATTATTTTATATTATTTATTATTATTATTTATTATTTATTATTTATTATTTATTATTTATTATTTATTATTTATTATTTATTATTTATTATTTATTATTTATTATTTATTATTTATTATTTATTATTTATTATTTATTATTTATTATTTATTATTTATTATTTATTATTTATTATTTATTATTTATTATTTATTATTTATTATTTATATTTATTATTTATTATTTATTATTTATTATTTATTATTTATTATTTATTATTTATTATTTATTATTTATTATTTATTATTTATTATTTATTATTTATTATTTATTATTTATTATTTATTATTTATTATTTATTATTTATTATTTATTATTATTATTTATTATTTATTATTTATTATTTATTATTTATTATTTATTATTTATTATTTATTATTTATTATTATTATTTATTATTTATTATTTATTATTTATTATTTATTATTTATTATTTATTATTTATTATTTATTATTTATTATTTATTATTTATTATTTATTATTTATTATTTATTATTTATTATTTATTATTTATTATTTATTATTTATTATTTATTATTTATTATTATTTATTATTTATTATTTATTATTTATTATTTATTATTTATTATTTATTATTTATTATTTATTATTTATTATTATTATTTATTATTTATTATTTATTATTTATTATTTATTATTTATTATTTATTATTTATTATTTATTATTTATTATTATTATTTATTATTTATTATTTATTATTTATTATTTATTATTTATTATTTATTATTTATTATTTATTATTTATTATTTATTATTTATTATTTATTATTTATTATTTATTATTTATTATTTATTATTTATTATTTATTATTTATTATTTATTATTTATTATTTATTATTTATTATTTATTATTTATATTTATTATTTATTATTTATTATTTATTATTATTATTTATTATTTATTATTTATTATTTATTATTTATTATTTATTATTTATTATTTATTATTTATTATTTATTATTTATTATTTATTATTTATTATTTATTATTTATTATTTATTATTTATTATTATTTATTATTTATTATTTATTATTATTATTATTTATTATTTATTATTTATTATTTATTATTATTATTATTTATTATTTATATTATTATTATTATTATTTATTATTTATTATTTATTATTTATTATTTATTATTTATTATTATTATTTATTATTTATTATTTATTATTTATTATTATTATTTATTATTATTATTTATATTTATTATTTATTATTTATTATTTATTATTTATTATTTATTATTTATTATTTATTATTTATTATTTATTATTTATTATTATTATTATTATTTATTATTTATTATTTATTATTTATTATTTATTATTTATTATTTATTATTTATTATTTATTATTTATTATTATTATTTATTATTTATATTTATTATTATTATTTATTATTTATTATTTATTATTTATTATTTATTATTTATTATTTATTATTTATTATTTATTATTTATTATTATTATTATTTATTATTTATTATTTATTATTATTATTATTATTTATTATTTATTATTTATTATTTATTATTTATTATTTATTATTTATTATTTATTATTTATTATTTATTTCGGTAATATATTCTGTTTTTTAAAAATCCGAATTCAAAAATCCGAATTCAAAAATCCGAAAACGGCTAGTTTTTAGTCGCAAAATCAAATCCTTAATCATTAAGCATACACTACGTGCCAACTTCGTACGATTCGTACCAAGGTACATTCACAAAAGACAAATGCAAGGACGGTGTCATCGTCCTTGCTTTGGCTTTTTCCTGAGCCATGTTAGCTGCGCCAGACGCAGAGCCCTGCGCTGGGCGCAACTGGCTTTTGCAATTTATCCATCTAATTTTCTATTTAAACCCGTATTTTCTAACATTTTAGGGCACGAAATCAGAATCAGAACGTCGTAATTTCGAAATTCAATCTCAAAATCAAAACACAAAACTCAACTTTCAATCCTCAAATTCCTATACAATTTAAAGTGTTCAAGAAATTGGGAGCTCTTATCGGAAATCCAACCTAACCCTAACTAGGTAATTCCGAATCCCTACATAAATCTACCATGTATTCTATTCTTCTACATTTCTAATACAAAAACCCAATGATGTTACCATTTAGGGTTCATGCCTTTGGGTAACTAGGAAAGCCATACAAAGGTGTCATCTTTGGGGAGGTTTTATACTTGAAACCCTCTCCAAATGATTGTCCAAAACACCATTTTGATTATGCCATACGAATGATTGAAATCCTCTCCGAATGATTGTCCAAAAACACTATTTCAATTATGCCATGCAAGATTCAACTTTTCTTCCAAAATGATTAGTAAAGTTAACACTTTTGCTCTCAAAAGTGTTACTTACAACAATCACAGTTTTTTACAAAATCAACACTTTTTATGATTCAAGTACAAGGTTATGGAATCCATGATGTTTAAGGTTGTTTGTAATTACTTCCTTAAACGAGAATCATTTTCAAGTTATGGAGCAAATTAAAGGTGAGGAAATTTTAACGTTAAAAGGTCTAACCTTTGAGATTCAAGACTCCTCATTTCAATGTTCAAGTACTAGTTTCATTTTCAAGATTCTATGATGTTTAAGGTTGTTTGTAATCACTTTCTTAAACTAGAATCATTTTCAAGTTATGGAGCAAATCAAAGGTGAAACCTTTTTAACATTAAAATGTCTAATCTTTGAGATTCAAGACTCCTAAGTTCAATATTCAAGTTCAATATTCAAAGTTCAATTTCAATAACCAAAATCTAAGACACTTTTGGATGAGCAACTTGTCCTAAAGTTGAGATTTTTAGACTTGAATCCGTGTCGGACTCACTTATTATTAAGTAGTCGTTTGGCATTCGGATCTCAAATACAATAGTTCAATTTCAATATCGCACCTTTTCAATAATGCACTTCAATACCGCAATTTCAATAATGTCTTTCAATATTGCATTTCAATTTCGCACCTTTATTATTGCTATTTCAATTCCGCATTCTTTACTCATCTCACTTGGAGATGATGTGGTTTTGTACGCACTTACAATAATTTCTTCATTTATTGTGATGTTTCTTTACTTGTTTATTGCTTTCATCACCTCACATGCTAAATCCAACAAAATGCAAAGTTACATCACGCTTAACAAAGATAATTTCTTGGACAAACCGGCCATAGGTTCCTTCAAATTAAATTTAAAGCGAAGTGGTCACGATACAAGTAGAAATTCTATGTTCTAAATTCAAAATTCAAACCCACATAGTGTCACCCATCCGTTTCTAAGATTCACTGCCTTATCCACTAAAGAGTTAAATTTGGTATTTCCAAACGGGACCCTTAAAATTGTTTGGTGGCGACTCCTTCGAAATCTAAAAACATACAAAGCCTCGTAGGAGAAAATCCAAAAGAGGAAAAGTACGAAAAAACCCCCTACAATTCCGGCGACTCCACTGGGGAGTTCTGATTTCAAATTCGATTATACGAGCATGCTTTGAGAAACAAGCCACTGCCATGCTCAAGTTCTGGATGTCAGCTCCAGCGCCAGGCGTAAGTCCCTACGCCAGACGCTTTTTCCTGCATCCAACACAGTGGCTTCCAGTGGCTGGTTGCCCATGCTGCTCAAGTTTTCGAGTGGGAGTCAGTTCTGGTTTTGAATTCCGAAGGACACTCCCAAACCTTGAGAATGAATGTGGAAAAATGATCTTTTCAAATACAATATTCGTGTACAATTTTCAATTTTCAATTCTTAGGCATGTCATGCATATTTCGAAAACCATATTTGTGCAAAACAAATTTCTTGCTCAACATGAATGTGTCCTACATTCAGGTTAACCTCGGGGGCAACGAAATGGTGACCAAAGTGTGTGAACATTTCTGCGCCTACCGAAACTTGACATTTGCTTGACATTCCCGATGTCAAGTTTGGAGGTCGTCTGCCAACCAACACCTCCACTTTGAGGAGGTGCATAGTTGTTGCCGGATCCGCCTCTTAGTGAAGTACCCTTTTCACACATAAATCCAACCACTTGCATCTTACATAACTTAGACCGACCTTAGGTTGAGAACTTTGCATGTCACATTCATATCCATGTTAGTGTGACAGCGTGCTATTTGTGCATTGTGTGGGAGTCTTTGCACGGGTGAATGACTAACCCCGAGTTCTAGCTTTGCCAAAACTATTAGCCTCCAATTAGGAAACCTAACCCCTAGGAGCATCATTCAAACTTCATGCATCTAAAATCGCCGTTTTAAGGTCTTTTAGGAGTGCCACTCTATTTGATTCAAAACCCATAAACACGCCTCACGCACAAATTCCAAATTCAAAATTCAATCCAACGGCATCATAATGCCGGATTTTCTAGTCCAATTTCAAATACAAAATTCAATCCAACGGCGTCATAATGCCGGATTTTCTAGTCCGAATTTCAAGTTCCAAATTTAAAATTCAATCCAACAGCGTCATAATGCCGGATTTCCCATTCAAATATTTAAACCTCCTATTCTAACCTCAAAACCTAAAGTTCAAATGTCCAAACTCATGATGGCGTAATGTCAAATTTTTGATTCAATCTTTCAAACCTCAATTTTGAATTCCCGATTTCAAGTCATATATTCAAAAACCTCAAATTTTAATTCCATGATGGCTTAATGCCGGATCTTCAATGAAGGAAATAGTGACCTTGGTCCAAGTATGCATTCAATGTTAAGTCTAATAAATGCGGTTCAGTATTAATTAACAAGTTAATAATTCAGTGAGATCAAGGGAGCTGAATGCCTGACTAGAGGCCGCTTCAGTTCAAGTGGAATTAATTATATTAATCCATAGCTTACTCTTGACTGAACCCGTAGGGTCACACAAATAGTACGTAAACGGATCAAGTATTTAAAGGCATTAAATACTCCATCTATGGATATTCGGAATCGACGGATCTTGGTTTCAGTGGGAGCTGAGATCGTCACAAGAAAGAAAATGAATACTCCGGAAACGATGATATTGCCGGAAACGGAAATATGGATTGTATCGGAAATAAAAATATTATCCAAGTCGTAGATGTTGCCGGAAACGAAAACATGGTACGTATCGGAAAATATTAACGGAAATGGAAATATTTCCGGAATCGGAAATATTGCCGGAAACGGAAATATTGTCAGAATCGGAAATATTATCGGAATTGGAAAATAATTCAGGAAACGGAAATATTAAATATTTGTTCGAAACGGAAATTAATTCCGGAATCGGAAATATTAAATATTGTTCGTATCGGAAATGAATTCCGGAACCGGGAATTTAATCGGAAGCGTATCGTACGAATAAGCATCGGACGAGGCCTGCCGGACGAAGGCCCAACACGAAGCCGCGCCATCGCCCAACAAGCCAAACGCACGCCACACGCCAAGCCAAGGAAGCGCCCAGGCCCACCGCAAGGCAGGCCCAGCGAGTGCCAAGGCCATGGCTGCGTTGCGGGCCTCGTGGCGTGGGCTGAGCGCGCGCGCGCATAGGCGCCCCTCGTGGGCTGCCGTGCGTGTGTGTGTTTGTGTTCATGCACGATTCCTAAAGCTATTAGGATTTGGTATATGATTAAATTCCTAATCCCAAAAGGATAAATTAATTAATTAGAGTTCTTATAGGATTCTAGTTTAATTAATTCGTATCCTAGTAGGATTCCAATTCCCTTTCCATACCTCTATAAATAAGAGCCTGGGGTCATAATTTATAGAGACAATTGAAGTATTCAAAGGGTAAGTTTTTGAAAGAAAATTCAGCCATACACTTGCACTAACCTAGCCGAAAATCCTAGCACCTTAAGGGCGATTCTAGTTGGTCAATCTTGAGGCGGATCCGGACGTACTGTGGACTATCTACGGAGGGACGACACTTGGAGTCCTAAAGACTTGTTCTTGTTCGGTTCGGGCGCAGCTAGGGAGGGCACGCAACAAAGTGTATGCATCTAAACTATGCTAAATGATTATGTGTAAATAATATGCTTTCCTGGCTTTATGGTTTTTCCGCATGATTTATGTTTTGTCATATGAATCATAACCTAACAGTGGTATCAGAGCCTCTTATTATTTTCATAATCTAAATTGCATAACATGGTTAAATTTCACAAATTTGCAAGGAATTAAAATGGGTGATTAATTTTCGTAATTGTTAATTAATTGCAAATTGCGTTTATTTAATTATATGTACGCAGTTTTTCGGCAGTTTTTTCGTTACTCATCCAAATCGAGTGATTTTTGTGTCAATTCCGCATGTAAAAGGCATTCTAAAATTTTGACAAAAATAATTTTTTTCGGCCGAACCCAGAATTCCCAAATTCGAAGCCTAACTATGACTTTTCGGAGGTTTTAGTTTTTCGAACGCAAAAGTTTGTAAATTTAAGAGGTTAAATTAAGTATTTGCGATTCTTGTTGATAAATCTTGAATTTTTGATTGACCTACAGTATATGTTTAATAAGTTTGAATGCCTAGCCTTGTTAATTATACAACTTAATTTGTAATTATGATTAATTTGTTGAAATTCGAATAATTTAGAATTAATTTGATTTTCATAATTAATTAATAGTTTAATTAGGTATCTATGATTAAAATCTACCATAAAAATTGTTAATTTATGTTTAATTTTTAATTTTTATGACCTAGATTTGAATCCATGTTAATCGGAAATTAATTGATTAATAATTTTTCGCCCTAAAATTATGAAATTAATATGTTTTATTAATTTGTCATTAATTTTGAATTAAAAATTTTAAATTTTTATGAAAACGCTCATTAATGTTGCACGCACAAAGCAATGGAAGCTACGTGTTACCCTTAAGGGGTGTTGTATTGTGCGGGCATGCGACGACGAGCAAGGGAGCCCGTCGCCCGTGCGACGATGCAAGGCACGAGCGACGAGCAAGACGCGTGTGGGCAGCGATGCTGCCGCGCCACAGCGCGCCTGGCTCGCCCAGCCAGCAAGCAGAACGCGCGAGCAGGGAGCGATCCCTCGCTCGGCGTGCGCTGGCCTGCGCAGCAACACGCGACACAGCACAAGGCTGCGCGCAGCGTGGCCAGCTGTGGCGTGTCGCTGTGTGTGCTTTGTGCTACGATCAATCGAACGGGGCGCGAGCCTCGTAGCTTGATGGGGCTTGGGCGCAAGCCCAAGTGCCTCGTCTCGCGACGATTGGTACGTTTTGATTTTAATTTTAATTTTCAGTTCGGAAACGATTTTAATTAATTTAAAAATTCGAAATTTAAATTGTTTTCTTGGATTTTAATTTTGAATATTATAATTATTATAAATTTTATTTATACTAATTATTTTACTAAAATTAAATCTTGAATTAATTTAAATTCGTTTAAATCAACTGAAATAAATTAAATTAATGGATTCGATTATAAATTTATATGAGCTTTAAATTTAAATTAAATTTGTATGTTTCCGGTTTGACTAGAAATACATTTTTATGTTTAAAATTATTAAAGCATATGAATTTATTGGTTTAAGTGGGAGCATTTTTAGTCATAAACTCTTGATTAGGTCTACAAATAGCTTAAGGTTAATACAACTTGATTATAATTAATAAGGACTGAATAATTGGTAGATTATTGGTGCCCTTGATTAATTGCTGCAAATATTTGTGTGATGCATAACGTGTTTTACTAACCAGCTATGTGGGCCATTCATGATAATGAATGGGTGAATGGTATATATTGTATATGTACTGTTTTGCAGGTTATGAAGTGACTAGTATGGCCCAAATAGGATAGAAAATATGGTCTGCGTACCATTAATTTGAATGTAATTGGTCTAAAGTACCAAATTTGTTTTTCAATTCAAATATGGTCTGCGTACCATCAAATAGTTGTAATTAGTTTAATTAAAGCTTATCCTATTTGAAGAAAATGGCGCCTCCCACAGACATTTTCAAGACGGACTTTGAAGTTGAAGCTTCAAGATGAAGTCGGGCCATACTAGATCACATTTATCTTATGCATACTTTAAGTTATTTATTGCTTTTAAATATGTCTTAAATATGCATGAGATCGAAGCTTGATTATGTTGCATGATTAAGGATTTTAGTTCACTTAAAATCTAACCAACATAGTAAGAGCCTTAAGTTCCAAACTTAAAAATTGAGTTAAAAGGTGCCATGCCAAAATAACACTTACTTGGATATCCTTTTTACATCGATCTTAGTAATAGTTTCCGCCATAACGAGGTGTTTCTTATCGATACTAAAGGGGTAAGGTACACAAATAATTGTGAGTACACGTTAGTTTTGGTGAAACTCAACGATATAAGTAAGGAGTCCTTTTATATCGTGGCAAAATCGATAGGTTTACCTAATAAGTTCTTAGACGTACCTATCAACCAAGAGTAGTTTCTAGACTATTTGAAAAAGGCTTTTGCTTACCTAAAATGTTTTAGAATTGAGTCAAAATACATAATGTGCTTAATTCTTCAATGGTTTTAGGGTCTTGGAATCATTTTATTCACACCTGCCGGAACAATAAATTCGAATAAAATGCTAATAACTTGTTTGAATTGCATGATTGCTTTAATTTTCAAGTTATTATTCATGATAAATGTTTAGACTTTGCATGCTTCAATGTATGTTTTAATTATTGTTTATAATTAAATATCTTGCACTGCAATAAATCCTTTTAGAAAGGTAACAGTAAATTTCCTCGATTGGTAGTGAATCCAAGAACGATTCACGGAAATGAGAGAGAATGAGCAATTTAAGATGTACGTTTCTTTTAGCGACTTTTATGGTTGTTTTCGAATATCAATCGAATGGCAAACCAATTGGTGCTTGTGAATTCAAAATACAATGTAGTTTTGAGATCATAAAGCATTGAGTTTAAACGCTCAGCTTTACCAATGGTTAACAACCTAAAATATTTTTCCATTTAATTCTCGAATGAGTCTAGACCCTAGACATTCAAATAGATCGATGCTTAGAGAAATTTAGAATCTTCTGGTAAGATCATTTAGTTGAAACAGAATATTCAACATAAATAAAATGGTAAGAACCTTATTAGAGTGACATTGGAGATGTCCAACAAAGTATAAAAGTCAACACTAGAGAAGTCAATTCTTAGGACTATAAGAAAAGGTACAAGAAATAGGAAAACAAGGAACAAATGAAAGAAATTTTACGATTTCGTTTCTACCTATAAGTTTATGTTTAAAGAGAAGTGACCTAGCAATCAAACTTCCTTGGTATCATATACCGCTTGAGGTTCTTACTTCGGTAATAACTCAAAAGATGGAAGCTAGGCTACACTAATGGCCTACAAGTGGGAAATGAAGCATGGAAATGCTACATTAGTTGTAGGGTCATCTAGTTTGTTTTAAGTCCTTTCAAAAGGCTGGAACTTAATGGCTGTTTTGTTCCATAATCAGCATACCTAAATTTCTATTTTCAAACACAAAAAGACTCATATACGAGAAAAACAAAAATAAAGTTTGTTTGTTTATTTGAATGAAATGGTCAATTACGGGATGAGTCAATATGCTTGATTAAAACAAACAACTCTTTAACAATAAGAACTTTACTAGGTTCAAATCAACCCCTTGATTTGAGTTCCACAAATCTTTGGCATTGTTGCTTAGACCATGAACATTAACATTCATAAGCTCTATCTCGATGGACTTTTGAAAGTTGATTGATTTTTAGATCAATTCAAGACAAGCTAGTCTTACTTGTTGAAAGTAATAAAAGATATGAACTATTGTTAGAACGCCTAAACAATATAGTTCAAAGCTAAAGAAAAAGGTTTTATGACTTTATTATTTCACACAGATTTGAGTGAATATAGGTTTATTTACTCAATGTGATAGAAGTTTGAATTTGTTTGGCTAGATCAAAGATTCAGAAGTATAAATCCCACTTGGCAAGAAATCATAAAGATCTAGGTTAGATCATATTGATGATTACTTAAGTCAAGAATGATCATCAATGATTGTGTGTAGTAAAATTCACAATCTAGCTCCATAAGATATGGCATATCTAAGTTAGATGATCGAAGTCGATTAGAACTTGATTCAATCAATGATGGATCATAAAGACTTTTCCTATAAGTTCTAAAACAAAAGGCTCAACTACCACCAAACTAAACCAAATTCGTCAAAGCTATTGAAAAGTAATTTCAGGATATCTTTTCAATTATATATATCTCAAAAGCAGCTAAACTCAGTGGGAGCTTAGTGTTTGTTATTCAACAAACTAAGGCCCAAGTATAGATATATGTTTCATTGTGATTTATTCAAATAAGACACAAGGGTATTGTTTCTACCACGAATTTTTGAGAACATAATGTTTGTTTGCTCGAAATAATGTCCTTTTGGAGATTCGTTTCCAAAATGACAAGTGGGAGAAAATAGACCTCGAAAGTCTTCGAGGCGAACAACAAACATAAAACGGAGATTCCGGAGGCTTTTCGAAGTTCTTTAGAAAATCTGAACACTTATTCTTTGAGGACTTTAGAAGTGGCTTTAAAGAATAGACATCTCTTAGAAGACTTTACAAGTGCTTCAAGGAGAACAGAATATTCAAAGGACTTTCAAATGGCTATTGATATTCTATTTTTTTGATGTTCTATACCCAAGTAGGCATAGAGTTCAAGTCACTGAAACTATGAGATTCTTCTATTAGATAGTGAAGAAACCTACAACTTGCAGTCAAACTAATATCATGTAGATTAATGAGTTTATAACCTGTGAGAAAGCTATGACGAAACCCAGATTCCCTAAAATGGTTAGAGGCCATATATAGACTCAAATGTTTTAAATGGTTAGAGGCCATAAAACATACTCAATGTTTTGATGACAAAATTGAAATTTTGTTGATTTGCAAGAATAGTTTCACACCTATTGGTTGCAAATTTGTTTTAAGGATAAAAACCATCAAACATGGAATTTTGTTCACACACAAAGCTAGATTAGTTGCTAAAGGTTACAAGCAAATTCACGGCGTGGATTGTGTTGAATCCTCATGCAAAATCGTAATGCTTGAGTCTATAATTCAAGCAAAAATTGCATATTGGTACATATGGCAATTGGATGACAAAACGTATTCCTCATTCAAATGTTGGAAGAAAACTATGTACATGGCAAGTCATAGGATTTGGGGATCCAAATAAATGCTTGAAAAGGAAAGCTAGCTTATGAAATCTAAGTACAGATTTAAGCAAGCAATTGGGAATTGGAACTGTATTTTAGTGAAGCTAATAAGCACTTTAGTTTCATAAAATGTACATGATTCTTATAGATGTATAAGAAGTTTAGTGGGAGTACATAAAACTTAATTGGTCCTATGTGTATCACACACATATCTCTATATTGTGAAATGACTTTCAAATGCTAATGACTTAGATTTGAAATTATTCATCAATGACGGACCATGGCGAAACTTAGTACATACTGGGTATTAAGATCTATTTACAAAGATCTTATAATATTGTTTTGGATTAAGTAATGGCATTTACTAAATCAAACACGAAATACTCCATTGGAGATATTCGACCCATGTGAATAAATCTAAGTAAAGAATGTTTGAACTATGTATAAGCATTTACTAAGTTAAACATCAAAGAATCTAAGTAAGATTCTTAACCTATATTATATGTCAAAGAATTTAGCTGGATTCAGTATCTACTGAAATTGAATGAGCTAAAGTTACATGAATAGAATTCAATTGGGAATTATTCTGCAAAAGAATTTATCATGTATGATATAATATAAGGATCGCCAAAAAAGTATCGTATGACTTTAGGCATGACGAACATATACCAATCTCTATTGATCTAAGTGAAGATCAACTAGATTGAGATCAAGAAAAACTTATGGTACTTGAAAAGGTACATAGGAACAGTTATTGACTCAAGGAAATAAAGATATGCTAAATATTAATGCTACACGCATAAACACTGGTAAAGGATCAAGCAAGATCCCTTTGGAGTTAACCATTGGCAAGGACGAGCTATAGAGCATCGTGTTTTGAAATGGCAACATGGATCGAAGACCATGAGTTGTTGCGTGGGAAATTAAAATATTAATTTCTATGTTCCAAATAGCTGGAAAGTCTTCCACATATCTGTGAACTGCTTGGATAAGTAAATCCAAACAAAGCATCACTAGCAACCTAAACAGTTGAAGTAAAAGTACTTATTGCCTAAGAAGCAATAAAACAGAGTTGTTTATATTAATGAGTTCTTCATTGAACTTGGGCGGATCACATGTCTGCTGACTTGATGGTTCTTCATTACAAAATGCGTAGAACCACTATCGAAGTAAGAAAGACTAGATCACATAATAAACAAACTCAAAAGATCTTATCATCCTATCTCTAAGAACATTCGATGAAAAGGATATTAAGATTGGCAAAGCATGATAATTAAACCTATGCAACAAGTGAGAAACAACACTCACATTGTGGCACTAGAAACCAAGCATAGCTTTGAATTCCATGAACTGTTTTAAATATGGGTTAGAGGCCCATGGTTGTAAACCATTGGTTTGAACATTTATCATATGTGAAATGTATTTTCATATTCCATTTAATCTTGGTTTAGTATTAAATGACGAGTCCCTTCAATTTGACGATATATTCAAGATAGACTGTCAGGACCAGTCCTGTGACTAAGAAATATCTATCAAGTGAACTTGAATGTCAAAAGTTGAAAATGGTCCCTGGTCGGAGTTTTCTATAAAGATGGACGCATAGAAAACGTTAGACGACTAGAATGCAAGATGACTAGTAGTTCTGTTTCTTGAACTATGAGGACATGGCAATATCATAATCATTTGCATAGATACTTACTTTGGGAAGACTAGTATCGGACAGACCTATGATACTTTACTGTAAGAGATGAAAATCTGTCATAAGTAAATTTCATTAAAATTATTAGACACTAAATCCTCAATACCTGAGTGATTTGAGATTACTTGTTTGAGAACTGGTTACTTTGACGTTGACCAACCGTCGCACCGTAAAAGGAGGCTATAAAGGCAACGCTCAGGTAATCACCTATCAAACGAAGTCTAATCTCAAGATCGCAAGATTGGGATTGTCCTCCCATAAGTCGGGATGAGATGCTTAAAAGTTGTACAAGGCCACTCGGAGAGCTAGAAACTGTGAAATGCATGGCCGTGCTCGGACGAATCATAGGCTATGATTATCTGTTTATTTGATCAGTTGAACTCTGAAACCGAGAAACACCTCTGGACATAATAAGGATGACAACTCTTACCTTATGTTCAAGAGCAAGCATCGAGAGACAAAGGAATTAGGTAAATGCACACTTGTCCCTAAGGACAAGTGGGAGACTGAAGGAAATAGTGCCCTTGGTCCAAGTATGCATTCAATGTTAAGTCTAATAAATGCGGTTCAGTATTAATTAACAAGTTAATAATTCAGTGAGATCATGTGAGCTGAATGCCTGACTAGAGGCCGCTTCAGTTCAAGTGGAATTAATTATATTAATCCACAGCTTACTCTTGACTTAACCCGTAGGGTCACACAAATAGTACGTAAACGGATCAAGTATTTATTGGCATTAAATACTCCATCTATGGATATTCGGAATCGACGGATCTTGGTTTCAGTGGGAGCTGAGATCGTCACAAGCAAGAAAATGAATACTCCGGAAACGATGATATTGTCGGAAACGGAAATATGGATCGTACCGAAAATATAAATATTATCCAAGTCGTAGATGTTGCCGGAAACGGAAACATGGTACGTATCGGAAAATATTAACGGAAATGGAAATATTGCCGGAATCGAAAATATTGCCGGAAACGGAAATATTGTCAGAATCGGAAATATTATCGGAATCGGAAAATAATTCCGGAAACGGAAATATTAAATATTTGTTCGAAACGGAAATTAATTCCGGAATCGGAAATATTAAATATTGTTCGTATCGGAAATGAATTCCGGAACCGAGAATTTAATAGGAAGCGTATCGTACGAATAAGCATCGGACGAGGCCTGCCGGACGAAGGCCCAGCACGAAGCCGGGCCATCGCCCAGCAAGTCAAACGCACACCACACGCCAAGCCAAGGCAGCGCCCAGGCCCACCGCAAGGCAGGCCTAGCGCGCGCCAAGGCCATGGCTGCGTTGCGGGCCTCGTGGCGTGGGCTGAGCGCGCGCGAGCGTAGGCGCCCCTCGTGGGCTGCCGTGCGTGTGTGTGTTTGTGTTCATGCACGATTCCTAAAGCTATTAGGATTTGATATATGATTAAATTCCTAATCCTAAAAGGATAAATTAATTAATTAGAGTTCTTATAGGATTCTAGTTTAATTAATTCGTATCCTAGTAGGATTCCAATTCCCTTTCCATACCTCTATAAATAAGAGCCTAGGGTCATAATTTATAGAGACAATTGAAGTATATAAAGGGAAAGTTTTTGAAAGAAAATTCAGCCATACACTTGCACTAACCTAGCCGAAAATCCTAGCACCTTAAGGGCGATTCTAGTTGGTCAATCTTGAGGCGGATCTGGACGTACTGTGGACTATCTACGGAGGGACGACACTTGGAGTCCTAAAGACTTGTTCTTGTTCGGTTCGGGCGCAGCTAGGGAGGGCACGCAACAAAGTGTATGCATCTAAACTATGCTAAATGATTATGTGTAAATAATATGCTTTCCTGGCTTTATGGTTTTTCCGCATGATTTATGTTTTGTCATATGAATCATAACCTAACATTCAAGTCCAAGATTCCAAATTCAAGGCCTCATATTCTATAAAAAATGCCTCTTTTCATATTCTAAGTCCAAATTCCAAATCAAATACGAATTTCAAATTCACTTTCAAACTACAAAAACTCTTGCTTTCCATTGCTCCCAAATACAAAGTTCCAAAAATATTTCCAAGAGGTTTAAATTCCCTAGAAATAATACAAATTCGATTCCCCCAAAACAATTCCAACGGGTTGAAAATCCCCAGAAGTAATACAAAATCCAACTGGTTGAAACTCCCCTAAAATAATACAAATTCGACCTCCTAAAAAACTTCCAACAGGTTGAAAATCCCTTGAAATAATACAAAGTCAATTCCCAAAATTTCAACGGGTTGAAAATCCCCTGAATTAATACAAACTCAATTCCCAAACTCCGATGGGTTGAAAGTCCCTAGAAATAGTACAAAATCCAATGGGTTGAAATTTCCATAAAATAGTCCAAATCCGATCACGGGTTGAAACTCCCCTAAAATAATACAAATTCGATTTTGCAAAACATTCCAATGGGTTGAATTTCCCTTGAAACATTCCAAAATCCAATGGGTTGTAATTCCACTAAAATATTCCAATTCCTATTGACGGGTTGAAATCCCCTTGAAATAGTACAAAATCCATTTCTACATTCCATGGGTTGAAACTCCCTAGAAATAGTACAAATCCAATTTCCGAATTCTATTCCCGGGTTGAAACTCCCTTGAAATAATAAAAATTAAATTTTTACATTACTATTGGGTTGAAATTCCCCTAAAATATATCATACTATATGTTGGGTCAAAACTCCCTTAGAATATACAAAATCCAATGGGTCGAAATCCCCTTTCAATATCCCGAGTTCTAGTACAAGGATGAGGCCTCCACAAAAGAATGAAGCTCCTTTCAAAAAATATTTCCGACGGGTTGTAAATCCCAATACTAGTGCAAATTCTTATACAAATCCCGATTGGTTGAAACCCCTTTCAAATTTTTCCAAAGAGTTGCAAATCCCAAATACAAATACAAGATCCAAAATTCCGAATCTTCGGAGTGGCACTTAAAGTCAAGTCTAGGTCTCATGCATCGCATGCATATCATATCATGTGTCCGGAAGTTCATGTTCTAAAGTCATATCATGTGTCCTAACTAGGAGTCCAAAAATCGTGTGGGTTCGCCGAAGAGGAGAAAGGTTGAAGAGAACTCCATCATCCCTAGCCTCCCTTATAGCCGGCATCGAACGAGCAGCAAGTTCACCTTCTACAAATCAAACTTCTAGTCCCTTTCAAGAATCAATTCAAATGGCATCGTCGATCAAATCACTCAGCTCATGGCCGCCGTAGCCTACCTCATCACCAACCTAGAGAACGTGAGCAACCTTCTGGGTGTGGTGGAGCAGGCCGCACCCCCGGTCAACCTGACCAAAAAGCTAGAAAGCATGGTTAACGAGGTTACCAATCAAGAGAACTATTTCGACACTTCGATGGAAGACAATCTTAAGGGGAGGCAAAACTTGCCAACCAAATTATCTGCCAATGATATTCCACAATTGAAGTCGACTGACAATCCCAGGTATCATCTCAAAAATTTCAGAGCCACCATGGCCATTAAGGGTTTAATCCTGAGTTGTACCCCGTTGTGTTCCCGATATCCTTAGAACCGGTCTGTTAGAAGCGGTATTACTTCCTCAAGGACCATCAAACTAGCACTTGGGAGGAGGTAGCTCAAGAATTCATGGAACAATACCAGCCCAACACTACTACAAAAATAGGAATATAGAGCTGTTAAAATAGAATTTATAAAGCGCCTTAGAGGCACTCTTCAGCTCAACGCTTTATAAAGTTTATAAAGCGGTTGGAAAAAGCTCTTTATTTGTCTGATCACATATGACGGTGGTTTGAGAAAGGCGCTCAATATACCCTTCCTAAAATCAATAAATGGAGGAGGAATATTGAACGCTTATCATAAATAAGCGTTAAATAAACATTGAAATATATAACTGTTGTTGTAGATAGGCGCTTTATATGCTACCCTGTTTCAATTAGCATAGAGAGTGCCTGTTATAGGCAACCGTTCTCTACACCCTGCTTTTAAAAAAAAAAAATTTGAGATACTACAGTAATTACCACGTTAGTCGTCACCACCTTTTTTTGGGGATACTATCATCGTACAACAAAAATAAATACATACAATATATCATATTCACTCAATCTACCAAAAGGCAACATATTACATATATTAAAAAAAAAAATCATCCCCAAACCTTTCATTCAATAACAAACTTGTATCATTCATTGACAAAATGATCCGTACAAGGGAAAACCAAAATAAAATCAAAGACCTTTCTAATGTCAAAAAAAGACAGTACAAAAATAGGTTGTTAACCAATATCATCCGTTGAGCTAGCCCAACTCACGTATAAAAATCATCATCATCTTCATCGTTATTTGGCTAGTGATATCCGGTAACATGATGATTAACTCACCTCTCAACTCATGCACATACAACATATTTATAATGGTTATATCCTATATAGTTTCTAGATTTTACTATACTTGTCATTTATCTAGAATTTTCATACTAGATTTTTTTTGGATAATTCTAGAAATTCCCCTCTAGAATTTTACAAACATATTATCTAGATTTTTCTAGATTAATATTTCAACACTTCCCCTTAATCTTGAAAAATCTTGCACTCCAAAATGTTTCTCTTTCAAAAACTCGTTGATGCACTTGTCACCAACAACCAAACGATATGAACGCTTGAGTTCCAATAATGTTGGCACCCGTGTTACCAACCTCCATCTTTTCGATACCTCTTATTAGTCTTGGTCATCTTCTCGTTGGTATCCATGTTACCAACTATCCCACAATGATGCACATGTCACCAGTCATCTCAATAAAAAAATTCTTCAAATTTTATTTTATTATTGGTGCTCATTTCACCAACCATCCCGCTAATTCTCTTGTCATTAGAAAACTTCAAAATCTTCTTCAAAATAGATTTTGTATCCTCGTTAGTTCATTATCGGTCACATTTTAAATAAAATGGCTAATTTCAGTCTCAACTTTCCACTAATGAACTTAAATGAGTGTTTTAAAGTCTTTCCATGTTTAATACACTTAGTTTTATGTTTCAAATACTCATTCTCACCCATTTGGTGAAGTTATACACATTTAAGCCTCGTTAGTTCATTATCGATCACATTTTGACTAAAATGGCTAATTTCGGTCCCAACTTTCAACTAATGAACTTAAATGAGTATTTAAAGTCTTTCCATGTTTAATAACTTAGTTTTATGTTTCAAACAATCATTCTCACCCATTTTGGTGAAGTTATGCACATTTAAGCCTCGTTAGTTCATTATCGGTCACATTTTGACTAAAATGGCTTATTTCGGTCCCACCTTTCAACTAATGAATTTCAATAAATATTTTAAACACTTTACGAGTTTAATACACTTAGCTTTATGTTCAAAAGATTCATTTTCACCTACTTTGGTCAATTTATGCACATATGAGACTCGTTTGATCGTTATAGGTCAAATTTTCACTAAAATGGCTTATTTCGGTCCCAACTTTCAACTAATGAACTTATATGAGTATTTTAAAGTTTTTTCATGTTTGATACACTTAGTTTTGTGTTTCAAAGACTCATTCTCACCCATTTTGGGGAAGTTATGCACATTTAAGCCTCGTTAGTTCATTATCGGTCACATTTTGACTAAAACCTAGTAACTTGCACTCATTGATCTGTCGAGAAAAAGATGGGAAAACCATATAATTACTTCAAAAAATAGAGTAGAAATCCCTTATAGGTGACTCAAGAGTTCAACCGTAATGAAAACCTACCCTCTCTTTATCTTCCCAGGCCTGTATATCCAAAAGTAGGATTTGCCTAGAGAAGAAAATATATTACTACCAGATTAAGCTAGGATTTCAAAAAACCATAAAAACTCAACAGTAGACGAGAAAAGAAGAGGCCCATATATATAAACAAAAAGTTTAGTCCAAGTTGCAATACTTTAAAGCATAACACACACTAATATGAAATGTTTAGAAAACAAAATACTTGGAACAGTTAAATTCCAAAGGTGCACCTCAGTAGCTTATGCGCTTCTGAATGTGCTTAATTGCAATAACCTCGCTTGGTTAGCCAGTTCCTACTAAAACGAGCAACTTAAGCAGAGAGAAAATCATGTAAATCATTAATCAATTGAACAACAACCACTATTACCTCATTAGTTTGACTAATGCAAGAGGAAAAATAACATTGGAGGTTTCCAAGTTTTTCTATACCCTGCATCTGTTGGATACATGTCACAAATTTTAATTACTACAAGTAATACTTAATTATTTACTTGATCTCCAAGGATTGAAAACCCTTGGCCTCCAAGTATGTAATACTTGGTCTCCAAGGCTTGAAGACCCTTGGCCTCCAAGGCTTGAAGACCCTTGGCCTCCAAGTTTGTAATACTTGGGCTCCAAGGCCAACGCTATATCTTGTAGTATATATACCCCTTATGCTCCTCTTGTATCACTAACACACAATATCATAAAAACACACAACACATTACCATACTCCATAATATAACTTCGAGAGTCATACCATATTCTTGTACCCTTCGGGGTTATACTCTCATGAGAGTCATACCATAATCTTGTACCCTTCGGGGTTGTACTCTCATACCCCTTTTATATATTGGATAATTAGTTTTCATCGTTTGTGGGTTGTTTACCTCTTTTGAGGGTTTTTCCCACGTTAATTTGTGTGTACCTCTTTTTCTTTATCTTGTCTAGCTTTTATCTATTTTCTCAATCTCTTTATTTGCTTCCGCTTGCGCTTCTAACCCCAACAACATCAAGAATAACTATGTTAAGAAACCCACCAGGTGCTTTAAAACTATAAATTACTTCATCTAATTAAAAAATTTTCTTTAAAAAAAAGGCATGATTCAAGTATGAACCAAGAATGAGATGCACTTTTACATTGAACTTTTACAAGCAGTTCGAGACTTTAATAGCCTATAACCTGCATTTTATTCTGGTTTGGATTTCTTTTGGAGGTTGGCATCCTATTTAAATTTAGTTCTTGTATCTTTTCATGTACTGAGTGTTTAGGGATGTTTTCATGTTAACATTGTAGGAAAAGTACCTGGGGAATCAAGAATTTATGATTAACAATAAGATCAGATGTTACCCGATTATTGATCTCAAAGGAAAATAGTTGTGTCGTGGTATGGAGGCCACTGACTTAGAAGCAAACTTCGCCACTACCGGTACAGGCTCTCAAGTGACGAATGCCCCCCAAGGTCTAACCCAACTCTCCTTCAAATCCGTGCACCCGAACTTGAAAGGTGGAACTGCTCAAGAACTGCTCAGATCTCTGATAGAATTTTTTGGTTTTATTTTTGGTATATTGTCTTTTTGGGGTTAACATTGAGTATCTCTCAATTAATTTTTCTTGACGGCAGGGCAAACATATATACTCGTAAATTGGCCAAAACCTCACTAAAAAGATTTAGGAAGTCAATGAACTTTTATCCTCAAGAAACAGTTACGGAGTAATTAGGAAGTGTCAAATAAAAGATAGATGAAAGAGTGTTGCAATCTCCAAACTCTTAGACTTACGTATGATTTTAGGAAAATAATTGGCAATAATTATTTGGTGTATTTTCTTCTTATACAAACAGCTAATTTCACGGCCTACCCGCGGCTCAAGATATGATACAAGGCCACACCGTGGCAGTGGCATAAAGACGCCATCATCAAAATGCTGAATACTTCAAATTTTGCATTACAACCAACATTCCCCCACTAATGCAAAATAACACGAGACTTAGAGATCTGAGCAGTAAATAATAGGCTTAGTACTTAAATGTTAGTATCCAAAGGTTTGAACAAACACATAGTGGAGTGGGGTGTTTAACGGTCGAGAGAGTGTCCAAAGGATTGAACTCCCAGATTATTAAAGTGACCCAACAACACATACCTTGCCATAAGAGCTTGATCAATTCCTCGATAAATAACACGACCACTCATCTTGGGACTCTTAGTGAACGCTCTAGAGAAATATCCCATCACTCATAGAAGGAGGCCACCCCTTCACATTCACCGTAGGTGTTCCGCGAACATTAAGAACATTTATGTTCAACCTTCCATCTATACAACTCACCGGTCATCTCACGACGCCACTAACTTGAGCGGCCTATGTCTGTGAGGCTAGTTATATAGATCTTCTCATAACACCATTAAATCGAATGGTCCCGATCTATGAGGCTAAGCAAAGAAGTATCGTATCTACAGAGCATCTCAAGACATCACTTAGACAAGTGACCTCGGTCTATGAGGCTAGATACATGAAAACCAACCAAAACATCTCATGACATCACTAACACGAGTGACCTCGGTCTATTAGGCTAATCATAAATATCAGTGTCCACGTCAAACTATCTCGTGAGTCTGTCCAACGGGGAGATCAATCAGGTCTATGAAGCTACCACATTAAGCAATGTAGCTACTAAAAACTTTTCACAACACCATCCAAACGGGAGGTCTAGGTTTGTGAGGCCAAACAGATGCAGAGCCTATAGCTCTAACTCGTCATCACCCCGTAAGGGATGGATCAACGCATGAATTTTAAAACTCATTCCCCTCAACTGGTTAGACACCAACAAATAGTGGTTCATCCTTTGTATAAAGATTTGAGTAGTTCTTCTCTTGTCTTCTATACTCCACAAGGAGTATCTCATTCACTACTAGGTCTTGTATCATACGATAGTATTTTTGACCTTCAGAAAGTTTAGAGTTTCTGGCAGCACATTCAAGTCAGTGAGGCGGTGTGTTACATCGAACTATCGTGCAATAATTATCACAATCACTTGACTTCTCGACTAGCAAGATCCGCCAATAAGAAATCATCTTCATAGTAGAACTTCAATACTCATTTGTTTTGCAGACTCCAAAGAGAAATGTAAATAAGCCATCGCCCGGTCTGTCCGAATACGTGACATAAAAACCCAGTGAAAGTTGATGTTTTGAAGAGGGAACCAATGCTGCCCAATCTGAAAAGACGAATATGTCCCCAACCGAGCACGAACCCGAACTTCAAAATCCAACCACAACCATTGTCAATGTCAATAAGAGGAAGTTTTCACAAGGTGTCCGAGTCACTCCGCCAGATAGTTCATTAATATGAGAATTCCTAGGTGATAAATCACGACCACTCAAACATGAATCTTAGCTCAACTAGCTAGCAATTTTACTTCACTGAAAAGGCAACACCACATAACTTTTCTACACAAAGAGATTGATTTTAGATGCACTTTACCAATTCATTGGTCTTACCACCAACAATCTCATCGAACTCAATCAATCAACACTTTGTCTTGAATGGATTCAACTTTAGGCTCTAAAGCTTCATGAGTATACTTTATGCAACACCATATGATTAGTCAATCATTAAAGTCCATCAATACATACACAAGCATTAACCAATAATAATCAAGCAAAAGAGACAATAATACATGTTAAATGAAACTACTCATACCACGCTTAGGTATCTGCTACAGGACTTAGACTTCTCAAGACCACTACCAAACATTCCTTACTAGGAAACACCCAGCATGAAATTGCATTATGTACATGTCCTTATCTAAGGTGCCACACAACAATGCAATTTGAAAATCTCTTTGAACTTCAATCACACATGAAGCCATGTATATACAAATAGACCCCCTAAGTTAGTAAAACTTAGTCACAAGAGATACATAATATGTGGTCGATCAATATTAAAGCCAAGAGAGAATCCTCTAGAAACATGACTTGTGATACCCTTAGCTTTTACAAGCTCTTACATTTCAACTCACACCTGAAAGAAACTTAGCAGTCAACCTTGCTAAGCTTGGCAAGTCTGAGCTAACATATTCAAGGTACAATAGGTCTTAATTAAAAGACTCACAATCACTTTTATATTACAACACTCATCCAACTAGATCCAACTAATGCACATGACCTCTTAAGAGGATTCATAAAAGTTAACCATTACTTGGCAAAGGAACCCCATGAATTTCACTGGTCCCTCATAACTTCTTTAAACAAAATAGAAAAGAGCATGGACTCCATTAGTTGTGTTCTTGCCTTTGCTAAGCCTCAGTAAAACTGACTCATCCAGCACATTAAAAAATGACTAGAAGCAAAGAAAAGTTAATAGCATTGACTCGGTGAGTGAATATAAACGTACCTTTATCATATCCCTGCAAGGTTTCCAATTAAATGATAACTTCACGGGATTCACAATTAGTGATATCATTCGATTCAAATAAATGAAAAAATATGAAACATTTAAGCCATGCAGCTTGTTCAATATTCACAACAAAACCACGTACACCATAAGTGCACAAACTAACTTTGGCTCCCGTCAAAGTAAAAAGTCTCACAAGGGTTACACACCACCACAATTCCAAGAACTCGTGATAATAAACATACCCTTAAAAGAACACATCTAGCAGAAACCACTTCAAGTGAGAGAAATCATTAACCTTATGAAGAGCGAAACCAACTGCTACCCCCACACACGGTGAAATTACCAAAATTCAATAGATGCATCACAAAGCCAAACAAGTCTCTCCAAAAAATAATTGACCTCACTATTTGGTTTCATCCACTTCTGTTGCAAGGTCTCTAACCAAACCCACAAGTAAGACACTCAAATCAACACCCCCACTATCGAGAGTCAAACTAACTTACTTGTTAGTCTCAAACTTAACTCGCCCCCACAATGCACAAAAATTAACCGAAACGAATATCATGCATAAAAGAGGTCACATAATAAACATATTATGTAACTATAGAGTTTGACAATAAATGAATTGGCAAGGACCTTCCATGATGTCACGTTCGTTGTTGAAGCTTTGACTTTCATGTAAGATTTGATCGTCTTTGATCAATAATGTATACTTATGCTTGTAAAGTGTCTAATCGTCATTGCTAGCAACAACCCATAACAGAACACACGTCGATAACATCCAAGATATCCTCTTACACGAATCATGGGACAACCTACTCCGCGGCCTGGGTGCGGCTTGTCTTCTTTGTCGCGGGTTCACTTTTTTCTACACTTATATTGTATATTGTTGCCGATGAAACACCCACACCTTTTAATATTGAGTATTTTCGAGGTTGCAGTAATGTACATAGTATATCCATCTCGGCGAAGGTAATCTGCCCGCAACTACTAAGACACCAAACGAATTTGGATATTGAAATCCCTTCGATCTGATTCAAGTTAACCATCCTTGTCCCGTCACAAGGCCAATATTAACAAACATGACATGCCTCCAATTACTTAGTCCAGTAGGAAGATTTGACTTATTACAAGAAAAGTTCTTGTCGCAAACTCGCAATATAGGGTTGGAAAAGAAAATCTCCTTCTATTCCTTTTTCCTTTAGATGATGCATGCCATACGCATATGCTCTGTACTCTTTATTAAATATACCCAGTTATTTGCATAACTTGATATTAACACTTAAATCCAAATCAACGAGAAATTCGACGACAAATTAAATACAGTAAACTTCATGCACCCAGTGCAACAAATTAAGTAGTGCAGATCATTAGCCAATACTCAAACATATACTCCGAAATTAAACCGCCGAATTCAACATGATAATTTCTTTCTCTCCCAATACAAATTGCGTATCCACACAATTCGTGAATCAACAGTAATAAAATTTGCTTCTAAATTGTAGGAAAAGTAACTGGCGAATCAAGAATTTATGATTAACAATAAGATAAGATGTTACCCGATTATTGATCTCATAGGAAAATAGTTGTGTCGTGATATGGAGGCCACTGACTTAGAAGCAAATTTCGCCACCACCGATACAGCTCTCAAGTGACGAACGCCCCCCAAGGTCTAACACAACTCTCCTTCAAATCCGTGCACCAGAACTTGAAAGGTGGAACTGCTCAAGAACTGCTCAGATCTCTAATAGAATTTTTTGGTTTGTATTTTTGGTATCTTGTCTTTTTGGGGTTAACATTGAGTATCTCTCAATTTATTTTTCTTGACGGCAGGGTAACCATATATACTCGTAAATTGGACAAAACCTCACTAAAAAGAATTAGGAAGTCAATGAACTTTTATCCTCAAGAAACAGTTACGGAGTAATTAGGAAGAGTCAAATAAAAGATGGATGGAAGAGTTTTGCAATCTCCAAACTCTTAGACTAACGTAGGATTTTAGGAAAATAATTGGCAATAATTATTTGGTGTATTTTCTTCCTATACAAACAGCTCAGTCCACGGCCTACCCGCGACTCAAGATACAAGGCCACACCGTGGCAGTGGCATAAAGACGCCATCATCAAAATGCTGAATACTTCAAATTTTGCATTACAACCAACAAACATAAGCTATCCCTATTACTCACGTGAAAGTATTTTACGATCTAAATTTTACATGCTTTGTCGTGAATGTAGAGATGATACCCTCAGTTTATATTACTCATGTTTTAAAATAACAAAACTTTAACGGAAAGCTCTCATTAAAGGAAGTGATAGCCTCAAAGTCGCGTATCTCATCACTAAGCATTTTGCAACTTTCACCAGTATGTCCTGTATGAAACTTTGGGAATCCTGGTGTTCTGTTTCAGCACTCAATTTAGGTGGACTTGTGATGAGATTCAATCTGAATTTGAAATTTTCTATAGAAAAACAGACTCCCCCCGTTCCATAAATATGTTCCAGTTTACTTGAGCTCCAGAAAAATAAAGAACACAACATCATCGTGTATGAACAAAATTTAATGGAACAAACACCTCAATCATTAACCTAACTCCAAATCGGAATATCATCAATTATTTTCCAATTATCAACATATAAAATCAGAAGTTAATTGAGAATTGAAGAACCCATGGGCGAAATCGATAAAATTCAAAGAAAACAGTAAACAAAATTAATTAAGAAGAGTACTTCGGTTATAATTGATTAAGAAGGGTATTAAGAAGAATAAAAGATGGAGGTGGTAGAGGAGCAGCTGTAAGACCTTGGAGGAGAAGCTGCGACGCGGTGGAGGGGGGGAATAATGCCTTCGATGGGTGAGGGAAGAACACCGACGGCGCGTGGGGGGGGGGGGGGCAGCAGTGAGGTGTGTGCAGTGAGTGTTGTGGTTTCACAGTCTTGCCCAGGGAAGAAGAAAGGAAGAGAAGAACTAGAAAGGGGAAGAAATGGGAAGAGAGATGAAAAATGGTGAAGCAGAGAAGAGGCTAAGGACAGAGAAGCGGGAAACCAAAAAAAATTAGGAATTATTTCGTGCAGGGCTTTTGTAAATGAGCCCGCACTTGAGTTTAAAACCCGCACTTGAACTCAAGTGCTGCCAATTTTCTAAAATGTGCCCGCACTTGTGAAAATGTAATTTTTTTTTTGTGTACTCTCAAGTGCTGCCAATTTATTAAATGACCCGCACTTGAAGAGAAGCACATGACAATTTTTCCTCTAGTGACATATGAGATCCACATATCCATTAGCTGATCAGTTATTGAGAATACGAGGGAGGGGCTTTGTTAAAATACTACAAGACAAGGTAAAATATAAGTTAATATATAATTTTAGACATAATTTAGAAGCTAAATGTACAATGTGAAGTTTAGAAGCTATTCAAGTTGGTCTGAACATAAAGCTACAAGCATCTTTCTTAGGTCAAAAGTTCACACAAAACCAATAACATGAAGTACTTCATATTAACTGGTCTGAACATAAAGCTACAAGCATCTTTCTTAGGTCAAAAGTTCACACAAAACCAGTAACATGAAGTACTCTATATTAACTTGTTACAACACTAGCAGGGAGCATATATACAAGCAGGAAAGATCATATACAAGCAGGACAAGACTAGTAAGTGATGACTAATATTTGCAATTAGATGTGCTAAGTCATGCTTAAATTTTCTCAACTCAATCAAAGTAAGTGCGAGCAAGAAGTGATGAGTATATACAAGCAGAAAAGTTCTACTGCAGGTTTATTTGTATAGGTGTGAAGGATCATATGCGGGTGGGTGATAGCTCGAAAGTTCATCTGTAGGAGGCTGATTCTGCCAATAATTGTTCTCGGTATTTCTTTCATTGAACTTGTCATTTAACCTCCCTCTATCTTCTGCAAAGGCCATACGCTTAGTATGGGCTGCATTCAAATTAAATTCAAGGTGCCTAACTTTCCTACGGTACTTATGACTCCATGAGATACACGTTTCCCCAACATGCCAGTTACTGTCAATTAAATTGACCCCAAGTTAGATAAATTGAGCATCTGTAACTTTTACCAGGACTAAAAGCTCTAGCACAAAGAGTATACATGATTCTAAATGAACTTACAAACAGATTTTGAGGAAACAAACAGTACCCGAATCACACTGTTCATTTTCCTCTACACTCAAATTTTAGAGGTCTAGAGTCCTCACAACTTTGTACCTGAGCAGAGAGTGACGTTGTGTACATACCAAGAAAAAGTTACTGGAGTGGAAACTAACAAATACTCGTCACTTTTTACGAAATCAAATAACCTTGGACAGAAATATAAGTGGATTTTAATAAAAAGCTCTTAGTTCAAAGTATTACAGTCATCATAATCCAACCCGAAGAACTAACACTAAGTAAAAGTTCAGAGAGATGTGAGTCTAAATCATACTCACTTACAGTTAGATGAGAAAAGATTTCAAGACGGAAAGAAAGGAGAAAAAATCTTCCTAGTCATTAGATGAGACAGAAAATGATAGGGAGTGGGATGGAGTTATTGGTTTGCAGCTTGAATGAATTGCAATATCAACAAAAGATAGATGCATCATGTTTTCAAATCCATGTTTAATTCATTTCAATTACTTTTCTCTCTCCAGACTCTACTCAATGTTAGATATCATCTCCAAATGGATGAATGAAACCCACAAAATCAATTTCCAAACAATCATACTCCCTTTACTTTCTAATGACCATCCTACTATCTGGTTTGGTCTGTCTAACATTAAAATGCACATTCATTTTTTACTCAGAAGTTCATGCATAAATACTTCTTTGAACTCTCAACTGTTAGCCTAATTAAACTTATCTTTCGCTAACATGCTTGTTTTCCTCGAACAGGAAGTAAAAAAATAGTGTATTGTATGTCATTCCCCGTAAAGTTGCAGAATTTTTACAAGGGGCTTAAGTTGTATGAGAAATTTTTTCAAATGGAACTATAGAAGTAATAGAGGACTCACCAGAGACATCTTCCGTGCCTTACAATTGTCGAAGAACCCTTTTGGCCTCATTCATTCTTCCTTTACTAACAAGCCAACAAGGAGACTCTGGTAAGAAGAATACAGTTAATATTGAATAAATACTGGATGGAACTAAAAGAACCCCAAGCATAATCTCCAACTAGGTTTTTCCATTAGTGACATCCCAAAAACCATACAGTACGTGGCCAACATTCCACAAGAACCAGTGAACTGAGGAAGTGTGTTCAATGAACCCCTTATTTCAGTTGGAGCTATCTCTGTTATATAAAGAGAAACAAGAGTGACTACCAACCATTACCGCAACCATCAAATAGACGACGCAATAGTAGAACATAAATATTAGTAGACCACAACATAATAAAGAACTAACAAAGTAACAAAGAGATGAGATTTTATATGCGTAATATTAATAATTAATTAATAAAACTATCTTCGTGGAACTTAATTATTTATCTACGTGACACTCGACCTTTTAATTCAAAATTAATTTTAAAATCTTATTTTTGATTGGCCGAAACCATTAGATTTTCTACGTGGCGATCTAATATTAGATTAATCTTTGATTTTAAATTGAATTTTATTTATTTGATTTAAGATTAGTGTTTGATTTTGGATGAATTTTATTTTAGATTTATTTTTTAATTATTGAGTGTTTGATTTTAGATGGAGTTGTATATATTAGTAATTAATTAATTAAAACATCTACGTGGCACCTAATAAATTATCTACGTGGCAATTGATTTTTTTAATTCAAAATAAAGTAGAAAACTTATTTTTCATTGGCCGAAACCATTAGTAATCTTACGTGGCGCTCTAATAATTCAGCATATGTGCCTTTTGGATTAATGTTTGATTTTAAATTGAATTTTATTTATTTAATTTTAAATTAGTGTTTGATTTCGGATTAATTTTATTTTAGATTTATTTTTAAATTATTATAGTGTTTGATTGTAGATGGAGTTGTATATATTAGTAATCAATTAATTAAAATATTTACATGGTACTTAATTAATTATCTACGTGGCAATCGATTTTTTTAATTCAAAAATAAATTAGAAATCTTATTTTTCATTGGCCGAAACCATTAGTAATCCTATATAGCACTCTAATAATTCAGAAACATGCCTCCTTTATATATATAATATTAGATTCTTCCATGTATATATTAGCTTTAATTGTTTTTTTATTAGGGTAAAAATATACGAAACAGTTAAGTGACTTAATCGCTCTCTATTCTTTCCACCATGAAACTGTCTCCCTTGCTAACAGCTCTATATAATCTTGTGAAACGCTTATCATACTTGACCGCTCTATATTCAACGTTTCTTATTCCGATTTTTGTAGTAGTGCATCATTCAACTTCAAACCACTATTCGAGAATTGGAGGTTCTCAGGCAAGGACCCCTGGAAGAACTACCTCAACCAGTGGAGGGAAATGACATCCCAGATGGTAACTCGGCCCTCCGAGAGAGAATTGGTTAAGATTTTTATTGCTGGGCTCCTTCCAAAGTACAACACTCATATGAAGTACCTAGGCCTTGAAAGTTTCAAGAGAACATATGACATCAGGGTTGACATAGAAGATGACCTGATGAAAGCACCGGTGGACCAACTCCGCAAGCTAAAAAGTGGAAGGGCAAGAAAGCTAAAACAACACATAAGGTCCACGCCTTAGAAGCTCCTCAAGGCCCGAAACTAAGAAACTTCAAGAACAACTCCAATCAGCCTAATTTCCAAAGCAGGCCTCAACGGGTTTCTACCAACCTCGGGATGTCCTATAGCAACGCCTTCGACCGATTGGCCGAGAAGCAAGTCATCACTCCCATTGGTCCCACACCAGAAGCTGGGACCCCAAGGCATATTGCAAGTTCCACCAGGGGAACGGGTATGACATTGAAAATTGCTCCAAGCTCAAGCATCTAATCCAGAATATGGTCGACAACAAGACATTGCCCTACCTCCAGGAGCCAATCAGTCTCCTGCAGTGAAAGCTATCTCCTATGACTATGAAGATGAAGAAGAGAATTTTCCGTGCAACTTAATCTCTACAATGTACAAGCCAGGCTTCGAGCTGATGGTTGCAAGCTTTTACCATCTCATTCCACAGACTCAAGACTAGGTGATCCACGAACCTAGGGTAACCACTGACATCCAAGAAAACATCTGTCCCCTAGCCACCCTGAAAGCTTTGGGCTTCTCCGAGTACGATCTTATGCTTACTATAGAGCAAACCGTCAAATTCCAGGGCATCGCATACAAGATCCTGGGGGTCCTCGATCTGGTTTTCTCTTTTGAGACTTACTACAACAATGCTGAATTCCTAGTCATCGATATTCTTTCCGGCTTCGACCTCCTATTTGGGGAACCTTGGTTCGAGGAGCTGTTGGACATCCCTGCGTGTCTCACACCCTAGGGTTCTAGCTACCATGACACTTCTGTCTAGCATACACCGACCTTGCGCCAAGAGAAGAATGAATGTGTTCAAGAATAATACCATAGGTGGAATGCCTCTGCTCGCATGGTCCAGCCCGAGCTACCAGAAGGGAAGTTGGTGAGAATCTTCCTCCTAGGCCTCAATACCTAGTGCAAGAGCCGCTTCGCTGCATTTCTCTACAGTAACTGGAATTAAGTGAAGAATTGAGTCTTACAAATCTGTGGATGTAGCCTTATCTATGATGATGATGGTGATGAAGATGTTTGGGAGTACCCCAAGAACTATCTCTATGATTAGTGTCTTATGTTCAAGTCCAGAGTTTGCCTTTCAATTTTAAAGTCTAGTGATGAGTCTAAAATTCTAGGGCTAGAGTCTTGCATCAATCAAGAGCCTCTAGAGGCCGAACTTCAAGTTAAAGTTGTCGATGTAATGATTGCAAATTTCAATAATACTTCAATTTCCTCCTACTCTTCAAGTCCAAATTCAAAATACATTCTGAAGGAAATAATGCCCTTGGTCCAAGTATGCATTCAATGCTAAGTCTAATAAATGCGGTTCAGTATTAATTAATTATGCAAGTTAATAATTCAGTGAGATCAAGTGAACTGTATGCCTAGCTAGAGGCCGCTTCAATTCAAGTGGAATTAATAATATTAATCCACAACTTACTCTTGATTGAACCCGTAGGGTCACACAAATAGTACGTGAACGGATCAAGTATTTAAGTGAATTAAATACTCCTTTTATGGATATTCAGAATCGACGGATCTCGGTTCCAGTGGGACCTGAAATCGTCAAAGGCAAATTATGAATATTCCGGAAACGATGATATTGCCGGAAACGGAAATATGGATCTTATCGGAAATATAAATATTATCCAAGTCGTAGATGTTGCCGGAAACGGAAACATGGTACGTATCGGAAAATATTATCGGAAATGGAAATATTGCCGGAATCGGAAATATTGCCGGAAACGGAAATATTGTCGGAATTGGAAATATTATCGGGATCAGAAAATAATTCCGGAATCAGAAATATTAAATATTTGTTCGAAACGGAAATTAATTCCGGAATCGGAAATATTAAATATTGTTCGAATAGGAAAAGAATTCCGGAATCGGAAAAATCAATCGGAAGTGCGTCGTACGAAATAAACATCGGACACGAAGCCAGGCCTGCGCCTAGCAAGCCCATGCGCGCAGCAAGGCAGCAAGGTGCAGCCCGCCAGCAATCGCAAGGCCCAGCCAGCGCAAGGCCAGGCCCAAGCGAAGCCAGCAGGCTAGCACGTCCACTCGTGGGCTACAGCGCTGTGGGTTGAGCTTCTCCACGCACGCGCATGGCCATCGCCCCTTGTGGGCCGTGCGTGTGTGTGTTGAAGTTCGTGCATGCATCGAATCCTTAAGCAATTAGGATTTTATTAAAAGATTAATTTCCTAAAGTTACTAGAGTTAGTTGTTTAATTAAACAATAACTTTATTAGTTTTAAGTAATGTCTAATTCTAATAGTTTTTTTTTTTTTGAGGGAACTAATTCTAATAGGATTAGATTAATTGAAACCTAGTAGACTTCTAATTCCATTATTCCAACCCTATAAATATGTGATGGCATTCACAATTTATAAACACATAATTTCAAGTATTCATATAGTTTTAAGGATTGAAACTAACATTAATTTGCCTAAAATTATTCGAATAACGTAAAACCTTAGGTGCAATTCTAGTTAATTAAATCTAAGGCGGACCCGAACGTGCTGTGGACTATCTACGGAGGGACGACATTTGGAGTCCTAAACTTGTTCTTGTTCGGTTCGGGAGCAGCTAGGGAAGGCACACTTTACATGTATGTATCCTAAATTATGCTAATTGTTATGTGGCAATTAATTTGGATTCCCGGCTTTATGGTTTTTCCGCATGAAATATATATGATTTATATGTATCATAACCTAACAGTGGTATCACGAGCCTCTAATTAATTCCATAATAATTAGTTAACATGGTTAAATTTTATAAATTTTCAATGAATTAAAGGGGTGATTAATTTCGATTTTTTGTAATTAATTGCAAATTTGTGCGATTATTTAATTATATGTTCGCAGAATTTTCGGCAGTTTAGTCAATAGTGGTCGGAATCGTATAATTTTATAGTGAATTTCGCATGTAAACGGTGTTTTAAAATTTTGACTAAAATCAAAGATATGATGCCGAACCCAGAATTTCCAAATTCGAAGCCTAACTATGACTTTTCGGAGGTTTTAGTTTTTCGAACGCAAAATTTGTAATTTTTAAGATGTTAAATTAAATTTTTGCGATTCTTGTTTGTAAATCTTGAATTTTTGATTGACCTACTGTATATGTTTAACAAATTTAAATGCCTAAGCTTGTTAATTCTACAACCTAATTTGTAATTGTAATTAATTAGTTGAAATTCGAATAATTTAGAATTTGATTTGTTTTTCATAATTAATTAACAATTTAATTAGGTATCCATGATTAAATCCACCATAAAATTTGTTAAATTTGATAAATTTTTAAAATTTATGACCTAGACTTGAATCCATGATAATCGTAAATTAATTTGAATAATAAATTTTGGATTTTTCGCCCTAAATTTTTGAAATTAATATGATTTATTAATTTGTCTAAAAATTTAAATTAAAAAGTTTTTTTTTAATAATCCTCTCATGAATCTTGCACGCACAAAGCAATGGACGCTACGTGTTACCCTTAAGGGGTGTTGTATAGTGCGGGCATGCGTCGACGAGCAAGGGAGCTCGTCGCCCATGCGGTACGAATGCAGCGAGCAAGACGAGTGGCACGCGAGCACATGGCAGTAGCCCTGCCTTGCGTCGAGTGCTGCGATGTGCATGGGCGGGTGGGGAGAAGAAGCAAGGCAAGCGAGCAAGGCAGGCGCGTGCGCGGGCAGCGAGCGATGGCTCGCGCACAGCGAGCGCTGCCTCGCCAAGCAGCTGCTGTGCTACGAAGCCAGCGAGCAATGCTGCGCGCAAGCGTGGCTTGGCTTGCTGCGTTTGCGCGTGGCTGCTGCTCGTGCCTTACTACACTAGTAGAAAAAACCCCTGTTGCAACCCCCTTGTTGCAGCGTACATGTAATAATACGCTTCAACAACCAGTAGGTCAACGCGGGTCAAACTTTATAAAGGGTTGTTGCAGCGTACAAATTAATTGCCCGCAGCAAGAGAGTTTTTTGCAGCGTACAAAGTAAAAGCCCCCTGCAATAGCCCATTTATTTTGCAGCGTACAGATAAAAGCCCCCTGCAATAAAAAAATTTCGCTGCAAAGCTAATTAAGAAAAACATTTCATCTCAAACCTAAGGACCATTTCCACGCTCAGTACTCCCTCTTCTTCCCTCAGCTTTCCCTGCGTACTCTCTCACCTCCTCATTCTTCTTCTTCTTCATCTGCTCTCTTTCTCTCTCTAATTCGTGGTTTTTTTGGGTTTTTTGCAAGTAAATGTTGAAATTGGGTGACAATTCGTCTTGGTTTTTGTGAAAATTTGCTCGACTCCTTCTCTCCAAGCATCTGGCCTTCGACCTCAGCCTTCGAACTCAGCCGCCGTCGAACTCAGCCGTCGAACTCAGCAACTCAGGCGTTGCTCGGCCCTGCGTCGCTGTCTTCGCCGATGGGTCTGTGTTCTCGCCTCATCTCCCCCTAATTTCGTATTTTTAGGGTTTGCTTTCAGTCAATTCTTGATTTTTCCCCTAATTTCGTATTTTTAGGGTTTGATTATATAAATTATTCTTATTTTTTGTGTTAATTGATACATTTTTTCCGATTTTGATTGTTAGGGTTTTATTTTTTTCCGATTTTTTTCCGATTTTGAATGTCAACCCTAAAGTGGATAATATTTGGTACCCTATGAATTACTATATCACTTTGATGATTTTCTATTTAGTATATGCTTTTACTATGGTTCTGCTTTATTTGTGTTTTGTTTATGTATCTGTTTCTATTCTTACTGGCACGATATATAGCTGGTTAGTTTCCTGTTAGTGTGTAAGAATTAATTGAGTTATTAGACCGTCTTGAGTTCGAACTGTTTGGATAGGAACTGAGACACCGGCCAATAGTGTGCTCTAAGTAGTGAAATATCTGTTAGATGTTGGTGTGTATTTTTCTAGTGAATTTTGTTGACTTTGATTTTCTTGATTTGGTAAATACTATCAGTCAAGTGCTAAGACGGTGAGGAAAGATAAGCCACGTGGGCGTCATCATGGTCTCACTCAACAGAAGAGGCAAGAGATAAAGGAAGCTTTTGAACTGTTTGATACTGATGGCTCAGGTTTTGAATCTGTTTAGTGTTTCGAATTTTATATGTCAAACCATTTAGTTTGTTCTCGCAATCTCGCCTGTTTGATTCAAATTGTTATTTTCAGGAACTATTGATGCTAAGGAGTTGAATGTTGCTATGAGGTATTATTCTTTGTAAATCCTAAGGTTTTGATATACCACTACACACTTAACACAGTTACCTGACCTAAAACTGCATCGTTGCAGGGCTCTGGGTTTTGAGATGACCGAAGAGGTATAAAATCTGTCATTTTGTTGGTTTTTGTTGATTACGATTGAAATATTTCTTCTCTGAATACTTGCAAAAAGATAACCTATGTTCCTTCCACTATTCTTTTTCTTCTCTGGGTTCTAAGACACTCAGACAAGGGTGTGGCCTCCTTAACTGACACTTCAATATTTACCCAGAGTCTCATAATACCTCAACGGCTCAACCATCTCGAACCACATATTCATAGAGAAAATTAGAAAAATAAAACAGATGCAGAATGCAGAGTCAATTAGATTTTAGTGGAATAGCCATTGTTGAACGTAGACTGGTGGCGATGTGGAATCACTAGTAGAATTTAGAAGTCAATTACTCAGTAGTTATTTAGCCTTGAATCTAGTAACTTAGCCATAGTTGAATTTGGTCTAGGAATAAGTTAAAGCACCTACTAGTGATTTAGCTATATATATATATATTGAATACATATGTTTGTTTAACATAAGTTCCCTAAGGTATTGCTACTCTTGGGACGAGGATGATGATAACTGAGTGTCCAGAGCTCAGGCAAGTGAAATGGTGTGTCTAAAATTTTGGGATTAGGATATGATTACTGAGTATTCTCGGAGAAACATCTGGATGATGAATCTGTCTCTGCTCCCTGTCTTACGCCTTTTCTCCCATTTCCAGTCTGGAATACACTCCCCCAACATTCTCAAGTACCATCTTGCCACGTTACTGCTTCAAAACCAATATATATGAGCTTTTAATTTCATATTTTGAATATTTGGTGATTTGGAAAACTGGGATGAAGAGACGATTGGAATAAGATGACAGCTAATAATATGATTAAGGATCTCGTTTCTGGCTCAATCCTTAGTACTTGGTGATCTGAATTCATTTTCCTAGTAACTGCGCTAGATAAATTGATCAGCAATGTGATATTTCCAGCTTCGCTTATTGTCCAATCATTGTCCGTTGCCTTATCTGAGGTGATTTTACAATTCAGCTGCATCTTTGCTTTTGTATTCTCTCAGTTTAATTGAGATAGTCTTTCTTTTTTCCTCGTCACATTCATTTGAAAGTCGATGCGGCCCTCTGTGTGCATACAAACTTTGGGATTGTGCAAGGTTCCTTCTGGCGTGGCTTTGACTTGATTATTACTCCCTCCATCAGGAAATAGTAGTCATATCACTGATATGTATTGCAAGGGGTCTTTGATTAAAAGAGTTTAGAGCAATGTGACAACATTTCTGGACAGAAGAAGTTCTAGTACGGAGTACAAAATATGATTCTGCAACACTCTAGCATTTATTTTGGTGACGCCTGTCCTCTGCTTCTTTTTACTTGTTCACTACAGTAGCACCAGTGCAAGAATTTGACTGCTTTACCTTTCCTTTGATTCTGATGGCGGAATCGCATGAAATCTTTATCTGTTTAGTAACATAAAACATTAAGAAACTAAATCCTCCTTGTTGAAAAACATGTGTCCAGAAGAAGAAACAAAGGGTTTTCTGGAAAAATCTTGATCCTTCTGTTAATATTCTTTGTATAACAGGGCGAATTATTGACCTGAACTTATATGGTGTGATTACTATCTTTTCTTTCCCCTCCCGACAGGATTGTAAAGTTAGATGGATTGATCTCTATCTTGTGTATGACATTTGGTCAACAATGTAGTGAACTTTCTAGGACGTGGCAATCACTTACCATTATTTCCTTTCAAAATTGGCAGGGTGGAAATAATTCTGATTCTGATGATGATGAGAAACGCCGTCAGAGGCACCACCACCACCAACGCAGGCACCATGATGAGGAATAAGATGATTACTTTTCAGTTTTTAAGTTGAGCTCCCCCATCTTTATCCTTGGCTGTTAAAATAAGGGGTTGAGAAAGTTTGGCGTATAACCATACCTGCTGCTTTATGTTTTCTTGTATGATGGCTCAATGAGTTGATGGGCCTATGTTATTCTATTATGTACTACTAAACAAAACTCCTGTGTGTTTTCCTATTGAATGGAGTTTTTGTTGTTGTTTTGTTTCTATTTTCTTTATCTCTTTCTCAAGTAACAAAACGGTGATCTACTTTGCTCGTGTTTGAAAAAATATCTTTTAGTAAACCAGGCATTTAGTTGCTTGTGTATCTTTGGTTTCTGTTGATAGAAGTGGAGCATAGAACAAATCTCGCGTTCTGTTTATGGGAGTACTTCTTAGCTGGGCTGTAAGTAACTCTGCAAGAGTTTTCTGTTTTGATATCAGGAGGATAGCTGCAATCTAGAGTTTTGTGATGACACGGCAAAATTCTTGTGTTTGGACTTTGGATGACAGAGAGATAGGCTCCTTGGTTTGGTGCACTGGTCCGTACAGGTGACATGAATATGACATCGGCACTGGATTTGGTAGGTTTCTGGGATTTTAGACTACGGAATGGCACAACCGCACAGGTACATCTATTGAATACTTGGTATGTTTTATGCTAAAAAGTATCTGTATCTGCATTGATTTCAGATCTTAGAAATATGGCATTGTAGTAATTTTTGCTTGCAAAAGAAAATGTAAGAAAAGAAGCACACATAATTAATCATAGTATTAAAAACATATTGCAACATATGAAGTAAGTTTCCAGATGAATAATTAGAAAAACAAAATTGAAATCCTGACTATCCACGGTTTCTTTTGCTGAAGCATGTCTAATTCAGAATGGATTTCAGAGTGAGCATTACCACCTTTAGCAAGGGATCCTTGATTAGCATCACCAAGTTCAGTAGCTCTTCTCCTCATAATCTGTAGTCATCAATGTGTTGACTGCATGCTCTATAAGTCTATAGTGGTTGATGTTACCCAACTGATCACGGTGTGCCCAATCTCTCATCAGTGTACCGATTTTTAGAACATCCGTTACCAATAGGGTGTTACGTTGCTTGGCTGCTCAGAATGCATAGGCCATGCTTATACTCTCAAGTCTCAACGCAACAATGACTCATAAACCCACCTGTCAGAGGAATGAGCTAGAATTTCTACTTGTTTTGCCCAGTCTGTTACCACAATTCCTCTGTTTTTCACTCTCTCTTCATACCCTTGTGGTAGTTGATGACTTCTCTCTTCACCTTGTTCAAAAACATCAACTGTATCGGAGTTTCTAAGCACCCATACAAACTTTTGTCTGCTTCTTTCCAATCCTATTGCCAATTCCTTGATCCGCTCGTAACTCAGCGATGTTGGTGATACATATATCACAGATCCTTCCTCTTGTTTATCTACCCATTTCTAGGCATTCATGTCTCTGTCTTCCACTTCCGCTTTTCAATTCCACAAGATTAAAAGGTCCAAGTACTTTTAAGTGTTTTGTCTCAGCATTTGTTGACCGCTTCTGCAACATTTCGACATATCTGCCTTCTACCAGTGTGGATGTTGTTCGGGCCCCCTGTGGGACCCACCTTTTTACATAAATTACCAAAATACCCTCCTAAAGGAAAATACTGAAAATACCCTCAAACACAAACCTCCTAATGGGCTCAAACCAGAAGTTAGGGGCCCATATCTCAGCCTCCTACAAGCCCAAGAGTCCATACCCCTACACTTGCCTATATTTACTAATAATGCCATCCTGCATTACTATAAATACATTTCACCTAATCATTACTCAGGTATGCAATTATTCTCAGACTGACTCTCTCACTACTTTCTCTCTCTACAAGGACTGACTTGAGCGTCGGAGAGGGTTTTCTCGGGAACCCCCCCGAGCCAGTTTACGTTTACCGTTTTTGTAGGACAAACCACGACCGATCGGAGGAAGACAACAGCCTGGTTGACGAGGCTTCCCCTATTTTTACACTTAAGCATTTTCTTCGCAGAAACAGTTGGCGCCGTCTGTGGGGAAGTCAACTACAAGCCATGGTTAACACTCGACGAACCAGGCAACACTCCTCCTCTCATCGATCAGAGTCCCATCCCAATTACGTGTTGATGCCTACTTCGAGGAACGGAGATGATCACGATGGTGATCAGGACCATGAGAATCAACAGCCCCATGTCGAGGGTCACCCTGAGAACTTGGTCACCCGAAAGGATCTAGAGTATTTGGCTGCACAAGTCAATGAGGCTATCCACAACCTCCAAGGAATGGGAGAAGGACCTTCAAGGAAACATCCAAACCACCCTACCAGCTCAAAGGTGAGCACAACATCGCATACCATCCACAGGGCACAACCCCGAAGTGTGAAGGACAGGCTAGGTGACAGGGGTGGGGCACAGCCTCGCCCTCGCCAATCAAGGGCCAGCCAAGATGCACGCCGGGTAATTGAAGATCGACAACTGCACAGAGGAGACCTTGATGCTCGAGACCTCTTGCACAGAAGGCGCCTCAAACAAGCCAGAGAAGCCATCAGGAATGATAGGATCACCCGAGGTCTATCCCCCTCTAGTGCTAAGACTACGACCTCCGCACGAGACCACCCCACTCCTTCAAGACAAGTCAGACCGATCGAGGTCAGCTCTCGAAGGACATCTCTCAGGAGGCACTCACCTTCTCCTATAAAGAGATGTCACTCACCCTCTAGCCGGGCTAGAGGCCGTTCCCCCAGGACAAGGGTTTCACCCCTCGATCAACAGCCAGGGGCTCATTCATCTTCTCATCGCCCAAGGCATCGCTCACCCTCAAGAATAGGAAGGATCCCTCCACGCCGTGAGCGAACATACTCACCTCTCCCAGAGAGTAGAGGTAGGCATACCTCCTCAAGAGGAAGATGGGACTCCCCTCCACCAAGAACTGATAGGCACAGACATACCTCATCATTGCAAGAGGCTCTCACTCCCTTCTCCCAAGAAATAATGAACACCCCCCGCCGAGACAAAGTGAAGGTCCCTACCATCGAGCCTTTCGATGGAACTACGGATCCAGAAGAACACATGGCCGCCTATGCGGCTCAAATGAACGTTCAGACTGGATGCGGAGCTACTTGGTGCAGATATTTTCCAACCACCTTGAAGGGTCTTGCCCTTATATGGTTCAACAAGCACGTACCAAAGGGAAGCATCAAGAGCTACAGTGAGCTTGAAAAGGTTTTCATCAGCCAATTCGCGGCGGGTCGGAGGCACCAAAGGACAAGTGTCAACTTAATGGCAGTCAGACAGGGAGAGACGGAGACCCTTCCCAATTATATTAAGAGATTCAATGAAGAAGTCCTAAAGATACACAATCTCAAGGACGAAACCAAGTTCGCAGCCCTCTTGGCAGGTCTTCAGCCCGATGACTTCAAGTTTGAATTGGTCAAGTCCGGGGTGTCCAACCTCGAGGAAGCAATGGAGAAGGCTCAAATGCACATTCAAGCCACAGATATTTGTAAGATCAATTGGGGTGGTGAGAGTGGAACAAGGCAAAAACAAAAGCCAAGACCTAGCGGCAGCCACGACCAAACTCAGCCCTCCCTCAAAAAGTCGGTTATGGTTGATGACCATGGTGAGGATCCGAGGTACAACCGCAATAGGCGGGAGATTTACCTTGATCTCAAAGGAAAAGACATCCTCCCTAAGCCACCTGCAATTCGTACGCCCGAAGCAAAGCGAGACAAGTCACTTTGGTGTGAGTTTCACCACGAGTGCGGGCACACCACAAAGAACTGTAAGGAGCTGAAAAAAGCACTGGATCACTTGGCTGACAAGGGCAAGCTGAATAATTACTTAAGGAAGAATCCTCCCCCAAAAGCAAAAGCCAAAGAAAAGGAGTCCCTTAGTGATGATACGGGAGACTACATTGGAGTGATAGCCGGAGGCTTGGCAACAGGAGGGTCTGTGAGCAAGGCAAAGGATAGCTTATGGGCACTGGAACATCAAGTCCTAAAAGTGGCATCGGCTTCTCAAATAGCCCCAGTGATGACATTTGGTGGGAACACTAGCCATCCAATTCAAGAGTCTCATGACAATCCGCTAGTCATCGAGATGAAAGTCGCTAACTCAACGGTAGGGCGAGTGTTAGTGGATAGTGGATCATCCGCCGACATCATTACTCTAAAGTGTCTAAAAGGGCTCAAGTATTCCAAAGATGATCTGAAAACCATCTCCCAGCCACTCACTGGATTTGGAGGTCAAGCCGTCCATCCTCAAGGCACCATCAAGCTACCTGTCAGGTTGGGTCCTAAAAACAAGGGAAGACGGTTGTTGGTAGACTTTCTTGTCGTGGACATCTCCCTACCATACAACATCATCTTAGGCCGACCTCTACTAAGCAAAATAAAAGCCGCAATCTCTGTGTACCAACTTCTCATGCAGTTTGAGTTGGAAGATGGCTCCGTGGGAAAAATCTTTGGGGATCAACAAGTGGGCAGGCGATGCTACGTTAACAGCCTCAAGAGAGGGACAAGTACCCCCCATCCACTGGCCAAGAAAGCCAAGCCAGAAGCCCCTCCCTCGCCCATGGAACGCTAACAACCTTAGAAGGTTTTATGTTCAATCTCCTAAGAATTTCTCCCTTCCTCAAAAGTACTTAGTTTTATAGCTCACAGCCATAGTTTTCAATGATGAAAGTGGGGGTAAGATACATGTAAGCCCGCCATAGGCTAAATAACATCCCATCATTGTAAACAAAGCTTTATATCTTTAAGGCAATAGTAAAGAGCTCGACCAGTAATATTACTTAGCAAATTTCGTTCCTAGAATGTTGCAAGTAGAAGGCAAACATTGGCCATGCAAGCGCAACACACGTCAAAAGGAAAAGACAAGCCAAGTTCAAGCACATGAACTCATACTTAGTGAAATAATCTAAGTCATTTTCTAGAATGGTGCTTCATCGTTCGCCCAAGCATGGGGCTCATTAGTCCCTTTGGAGAACAACAACCCATTCCCATACTTAGCAAAAATATCTAAGTCATTTTCAAGAATGGTGCATCATCGTTCGCCCAAGCATGGGGCTCATTAGCTCCTTTGGAGAACAACAACCCATTCACATACTTAGCAAAATAATCTAAGTCATTTTCAAGAATGGGGCATCATTGTTCGCCCAAGCATGGAGCTCATTAGCTCCTTTGGAGAACAACAACCCATTCCCATACTTAGCAAAATATCTAAGTCATTTTCAATAATGGTGCATCATCGTTCGCCCAAGCATGGGGCTCATTAGCTCCTTTGGAGAACAACAGCCCATTCCCATACTTATCAAAATTTATCTAAGTCATGTGCGGAAAGTAGAAGCCACGACACCATAAGTAGAAGCCATGGCACCATCATGTGTATGACAAGTAGAAGCCATGGCACAATCATGTGCGGCGAGTAAAAGCCACGACACCATCATGCGCGGCAAGTAGAAGCCATGGCACCGTAAGTATAAGCCATGGCACCATCATGTGTGGCAAGTAGAAGCAATGGAACAATCATGTGCGAAAAGTAGAAGCCATGGCACCATCACGTGTGGCAAGTAGAAGCCATGGCACAATCATGAGCGGAAAGTAGAAGTCATGGCACCATCATGTGCGGCGAGTAAGAGCCACGACACCGTCATGTGCGGCGAGTAGAAGTCATCGCACCATCATGTGTCTCTCTCACGCACCGCACCCGACATCGGGCGACAAAACAGCAGCCACGCCAAGAGAAAGCATCAGCCACCATCCTAAAAGCCAAGCCCATCCTTGTGCCCGCGCCCTTGGGGCGGAAAACAAAAGCCAAGCCCAGCTTTGTACCCGCGCCCTTGGGGCGGAAAACAAAAGCCAAGTCAAGCCTTGTGCTGGCACCCTTGGGGCGGAAAACAAAAGCCAAGCCTAGCCTTGTGCCCGCGCCCTTGGGGCGGAAAACAAAAGCCAAGCCGAGCCTTGTGCCCGCGCCCTTGGGGCGAAAACAAAAGCCAAGCCTACCCTTGTGCGCCTTCCCCCTTACGGGCTCGGCCGGGAAGGAGCAGCCACGCCCGGCATGCCTTCCCTCCGCCCGGCTTCGAAAAAAAAAAAAAAAAAAAAAGCAGCAGCCACGCCGAGGAAGGAGCAGCCACGCCCGGCATGCCTTCCCTCCGCCCGGCTTCGAAGAAAAAAAAAAAAAAAAAAAAAGCAGCAGCCACGCCGAGAAAGGAACAGCCACGCCCGGCTTCGGGAAAAAAAAAAAAAAAGCAGCAGCCACGCCGAGAAAGGAACAGCCACGCCCGGCTTCGGGAAAAAAAAAAAAAAAAAAAAAAGGGAGCAGCCACGCCGAGAAAGGAACAGCCGCGGCACCACCGCCCGCCCTCGACCGAACAACGAATAGCCAATACCTTTGGCGTGCTCATGTAGGCGCGCATCACGCTGAAAACAACAGCCAAGCCTCGGCTGCCCACTCAAGTGCGCATCTCGCGTAGCAGCAACCGCCTAACCCGACCGAGGGTCCCTCCCCCGTGGCACCTCCTACGCGCGACATACGCGGAAACATGAGGCATAACACATCAAATGCCCAACAAGACTTAGCAAAAATCTATAAAATCTTGAAACCGCGGAAAACAACCGCCAAGCCCAGCCTTGTACCCGAGTGATGAAACGTCGGCTCAATCGAGGCTCCGATCGCTCAAACGTCTCCCACATTATGTAACGAGACTCCTCGCACACCTTGTGCGCCAAGATGCAAGCAAGAGAGGGCACGACCCTCGCCCCGCATAGCCAACACGAAAAAGAGAAGCCACGCAAGGGAGCATCAAAATCACTCAGCCCCCCGCGTGCAAGATAACTGCCCAGGCTTGGCCGATCACGTCAGCCACGCCAAGTGGTGGGGCTTGGCACGTCACGACAACAACAGCCAATCCTACCCTAACCTTGTCCGCCTAGCATGGACCTTGCCCAGCTCATTCTGCAAGCACTAGCCGCCAGGTTGCACGTATCTATCGCCCAGCCACAAGCCTCGCCCAACATTGCCGACTTGGCACCATCCCACCTAATGCACTCTGCACCCCCCTGCACCCAAACAAAGCAAACGCCCAACTTGGGCCTATCAAGCAACGATTTGTCTTTAAGCCCAGCCACATCAGCCACGCCCACAATTGGGGCTTGGCACATCACGACAACAAATAGCCAAGCCATGGCGCATAATGCCCGTCCCAGCGACAGTTCCTTAAAAGCCAAGCATCGCCGTTCGCTCAAAACAATAAAGAGGTTTAGAACTTGGATATCCCGCCAAACTCCCGAGTCCTTAGCCAAACTCGCAAATTTGGCGTGGGGCTAATGTTCGGGCCCCCTGTGGGACCCACCTTTTTACATAAATTACCAAAATACCCTCCTAAAGGAAAATACTGAAAATACCCTCAAACACAAACCTCCTAATGGGCTCAAACCAGAAGTTAGGGGCCCATATTGTTAGGTTATGATACATATGACATTACATAGATCATGCGGAAACAACCATTAACCTAGGACAACATATTATTTACACATAATCATATAGCATAATTTAGATGCATACTCTTTGTTGCGTGCCCTCCCTAGCTGCACCCGAACCGAACAAGAACAAGTCTTTAGGACTCCAAGTGTCGTCCCTTCGTAGATAGTCCACAGCACGTCCGGATCCGCCTTAAGATTGACCAACTAGAATCGCCCTTAAGGTACTAGAAAATTTCGGCACTTTTATGAGCAAGATGTGTGTTTTAATTTTCTCTCAAAAAACTCACTTTTGAATACTTTGAAAACTTGTTATAAATTGTGAGCCCTAGCCTCATATTTATAGGGGTATGGAAAGGGAATCGAAATCCTATTCAGATACAAATTAATTAAACCTAGAATCCTACAAGAACTCTAATTTAATTAATTTTATCAAATAGAATCAGGAATTTAATCATTAACCGAACTCTGCATGTTTTAGGAAACGTGCACGAACACAAACACTTGCACACACACGCACGGCTGCCACGATGGGCCCCATGCGTGCGCGCGAGCAGCAGCCCACGCAGCGCCCGCGCGCGCTGCGCGCTGCGCGTGCTGTGCGCGTTGTGCGCGCTGCGCAGCCTGCTGGGCCTGGCCTTGCGCTGGGCCTGGCGTGGCTGTTTGTGCGGCGCGCTTGGCTTGCTGGGCGATGTCCTGGCTTCGTGCTGGGCCTCGTCCGGCAGGCCTCGTCCGATGCTTATTCGTACGATGCGCTTCCGATTAAATTTTCCGATTCCGGAATTCATTTCCGATACGAACAATATTTAATATTTCCGATTCCGGAATTAATTTCCGTTTCGAACAAATATTTAATATTTCCGTTTCCGGAATTATTTTCCGATTCCGGTAATATTTCCGATTCTGACAATATTTCCGTTTCCGGCAATATTTCCGATTCTGGCAATATTTCCATTTCCGATAATATTTTCCGATACGTACCATGTTTCCGTTTCCGGCAACATCTACGACTTGGATAATATTTATATTTCCGATACGATCCATATTTCCGTTTCCGGCAATATCATCGTTTCCGGAGTATTCATTTCTTGCCTGTGACGATCTTATCTCCCACTGAAACCAAGATCCGTCGGTTCCGAATATTCATAGATGGAGTATTTAATGCCATTAAATACTTGATCCGTTTACGTACTATTTGTGTGACCCTACGGGTTCAGTCAAGAGTAAGTTGTGGATTAATATCATTAATTCCACTTGAACTGAAGCGGCCTCTAGCTAGGCATTCAGCTCACTTGATCTCACTGAATTATTAACTTGTTAATTAATACTGAACCGCATTTATTAGACTTAACATAGAATGCATACTTGGACCAAGGGCATTATTTCCTTCAGTCTCCCACTTGTCCTTAGGGACAAGTGTGCATTTCCTAATTCCTTTGTCGCTCGATGCTTGCTCTTGAACATAAGGTAAGAGTTGTCATCCTTATTATGTCTAGAGGTGTTCCTCGGTTTCAGAGTTCAACTGATCAAATAAACAGATAATCATAGCCTATGATTCATCCGAGCACGGCCATGCATTTCACAGTTTCTAGCTCTCCGAGTGGCCTTGTACAACTTTTAAGCATCTCATCCCGATTTATGGGAGGACAATCCCAATCTTGCGATCTTGAGATTAGGCTTCGTTTGATAGGTGATTACCTGAGCGTTGCCTTTATAGCCTCCTTTTACGGTGCGACGGTTGGTCAACGTCAAAGCAACCAGTTCTCAAACAAGTAATCTCAAATCACTCAGGTATTGAGGATTTAGTGTCTAATAATTTAATGAAATTTACTCATGACAGATTTTCATCTCTTACAGTAAAGTTTCATAGGTCTTGTCCGATACTAGTCTTCCCAAAGTAAGTATCTATGCAAATGATTATGACATTGCCATGTCCACATAGTTCAAGAAACAGAACTACTAGTCATCTTGCATTCTAATCGTCTAACGTTTTCTATGCGTCCAATTTTATAGAAAACTCCGATTAGGGACCATTTTCAACCTTTGACATTCAAGTTCACTTGATAGACATTTCTTAGTCACAGGACTGGTCCTGACAGTCTATCTTGAATATTTTGTCAAATTTGAAGGGACTCATCATTTAATACTAAACCAAGATTAAATGGAATATGAAAATACATTTCATATATGATAAATGTTTAACCCCAATGTTTTACAACCATGGGCCTCAAACCCATCTTTAAAACAGTTCATGGAATTCAAAGCTATGCTTGATTTCCAGTGCTACAACGTGAGTGTTGCTTCTCACTTGTTGCATAGGTTTAGTTATCATGCTTTGCCAATCTTAATATCCTTTTCATCGAATGTTCTTCGAGATATGATGATAAGATCTTTTCGAGTTTGTTTATTATGTGATCTAGTCTTTCTTACTTCGATGGTGGTTTTACTCATTTTGCAATGAAGAACCATCAAGTTAGCAGACGTTTTTCTTGCTTCAAGAGTGGTTCTACGCATTTTTCAATGAAGAACCATCAAGCCAGCAGATAGGTGATCTACCCAAGTTCAGTGAAGAACTTTAAACAACCCTGTTTTATTGCTTCTTAGGCAATAATTACTTTTACTTCAACTGTATAGGTTGCTAGTGATGCTTTGTTTGGATTTACCTATCCAGGCAGTTCATAGATATGTGGAAGATTCTCCAACTATATCTTAGAACATAGAAATTATTATTTTAATTTCCCACGCACCAACTCATGGTCTCCAACCCATGTTGCCATTTTCAAAACACGATGCTCTATAGCTCGTCCTTATCAATGGGTAACTCCAAAGGGTCTTGCTTGATCCTTTGCCAATGTTTATGCGTGTAGCATCAATATTTAGCATATCTTTATTTCCTTGAATCAAGAACTATTCCTATGTACCTTTTCAAGTACCATAAGTATTCTTGATCTCAATCTAGTTGATCTTCACTTAGATCAATAGAGATTGGTATATGTTCGTCATGCCTAAAGTCATACGATACATTTTTGGCGATCCTCATATTATATCATACATGATAAATTCTTTTGCAGAATAATTCCCAATTGAATTCTATTCATGTAACTTTAGCTCATTCAATTTCAGTAGATACTGAATCCAGCTAAATTCTTTGACATATAATATAGGTGAAGAATCTCATTAGATTCTTTGATGTTAACTTAGTAAATGCTTATACATAGTTCAAACATTCTTTTACTTAGATTTATTCACATGGGTCGAATATCTCCAATGGAGTATTTCGTGTTTGACTTAGTAAATGCCATTACTTAATCCAAAACAATATTATAAGATCTTTATGAATAGATCTTAATACCCAGTATGCACTAAGTTTCGCCATGGTCCATCATTGATGAATAATTTCAAATCTAAGTCATTAGCATTTGAATGTTATTTCACAATAGAGAGATATGTGTGATACACATAGGACCAAATAAGTTTTACGTACTCCCACTAAACTTCTTATATATCTATAAGAATCATGTATATTTTATGAAACTAAAATGCTTATTAGCTTCACTAAAATACAGTTCCAATTCCCAATTGCTTGCTTAAATCTGTACTTAGATTTCATAAGTTAGCATTCCTTTTCAAGCATTTATTTGGATCCACAAATCCTATGACATACCATGTACATAGTTTATTCCAACATTTGATTGAGGAATACGTTTTGTCATCCAATTGCTATATGTACCAATATGCAATCATTGCTTGAATTATAGACTTAAGCATTACGATTTTGCATGAGGTTTCAACACAATCCATGCCATGAATTTGCTTGTAACCTTTAGCAACTGATCTAGCTTTGTGTGTGAACACAATTCCATGTTTGATGGTTTTTATCCTTAAAACAAACTTGCAACCAATAGGTGTGAAACTATTCTTGCAAATTTTCAATTTTGTCATCAAAACATTGAGTATGTTTTATGGCCTCTAACCATTTAAAACATTTGAGTCTATATATGGCCTCTAACCATTTTAGGGAATCTGGGTTTCGCCATAGCTTTCTTACAAGTCACAAACTCATTAATGATAATAGTTTGACTTCAAGTTGTAGGTTTCTTCACTATCTAATGGAAGAATCGCATAGTTCCAGTGACTTGAACTCTATGCCTACTAGGGGTATAGAACATCAAACAATAGAATATCAATAGCCACTTGAAAGTCCTTTGAATATTCTGTTCTCCTTGAAGCACTTGTAAAGTCTTCTAAGAGATGTCTATTTTTTAAAGCCACTTCTAAAGTCTTTAAAGAATAAGTTCGGAAGCACTTCGAAAAGCCTCCGGAATGTCCGTTTATGTTTGTTGTTCGCCTCGAAGACTTTCGAGGTCTATTTTCTCCCACTTGTCATTTTGGAAATGAATCTCCAAAAGGACATTATTTCGAGCAAACAAACATTATGTTCTCAAAAATTTGTGGTAGAAACCATACCTTTGTGTCTCATTTGAATAAATCACAATGAAACATATATCTATACTTGGGCCTTAGTTTGTTGAATAACAAACACTAAGCTCCCACTGAGTTTAGGAACTCTTTAGATATATTATGAAAAGATATTCTGAAATTACTTTTCAATAGCTTTGACGAATTTGGTTTAGTTTGGTGGTAGTTGAGCATTTTGTTTTAGAAATTATAGGAAAAGTCTTTATGATTCATCATTGATCGAATCAAGTACTAATTGACTTCAATCATTCCAACGTAGATATGCCATATCTTATGGAGCTAGATTGTGAAATTACAACACACAATCATTGATGATCATATTTGGTCTCAAGTAATCATCAACATGATCTATCCTAGATCTTTATGATTTCTTGCCAAGTGGATTTTATACTTCTGAATCTTTGAACTAGCCAAACAGATTCAACTTATATCACATTTGAGTAAATAAAGTCATAAAATCTTTCTTTAGCTTTGAACTCTATTGTCTAGGCGTTCTAACAATAGTTCATATCTTTTGTTACTTTCAACAAGTGAGACTAGTCGTCTTAAATTGATCTAGAAATCAATCAACTTTCAAAAGTCCATCAAAATAGAGCTTATGAATGTTAACTTGTTGATATGGTCTAAGCAACAATGCCAAAGATTAGTGGAACTCAAATCAAGGGGTTGATTTGAACCTAGTAAAGTTCTTTAAAGAGTTGTTTGTTTTAATCAATCGTATTGACTCAACCTGTAATTGACCATTTCATTCAAATAAACAAACAAACATTGTTTTTGTTTTTCTTGAATGTGAGTCTTTCTGTGTTTGTAGCAGAAATTTAGGTATGCTGATTATGGAACAAAATAGCCATTAAGTTCCAGCCTTTGAAAGGACTTAAAACAAACTAGATGACCCTACAACTAATGTAGCATTGCCATGCTTCATTTCCCACTTGTAGGTCATTAGTGTATCCTAGCTTCCATTGTTTGAGTTATTACCGAAGTAAGAACCTCAAGCGGTATATGATACCAAGGAAGTTTGATTGCTAGGTCACTTCTCTTTAAACATAAACTTATAGGTAGAAACGGAATTATAAATTCCTTTCATTTGTTCCTTTGTTTTCCTATTTCTTGTACCCTTTCTTATAGTCTTAAGAATTGAATTCTTTAGTGTTGACTTTGTTAGACATGTCCAATGTCACCAACAAGGTTCTTTACCATTTTAATTTATGTTGAATATTTTGTTTCAACTAGATGATCTTACTAGAAGCTTCTAAAGTTCTCTAAGCATCGATCTTTTCGAATGTCTAGGGACTAGACTCATTCGAGAATTAAATGGACAAAGATATTAGGTTGTTAACCATTGGTAAAGCTGAGCGTTTAAGCTCAATGCTTTATGATCTCAAAACTACAGTGTATTTTGAATTCACAAGCACCAATTGGTTTGCCATTCGATTTTGATATTCGAAAACAACCATAAAAGTCGATATAAGAAACGTACATTTTAAATTGCTCACTTTCTCTCTTTTCCGTGAATCGTTCTTGGATTCACTACCAATCGAGGAAATTTACTGTTACCTTTCTAAAAGGATTTATTGCAGTGCAAGATATTAATTATAAACAATAATTAAAACATACATTGAAGCATGCAAAGTCTAAACATTTATCATGAATAATAACTTGAAAATCAAAGCAATCATGCAATTTCAACAAGTTATTAGCATTTTATTCAAATTTATTGTTCCGGCAGGTGTGAATAAAATGATTCCAAGATCCTAAAATGATTGAAGAACTAAGCACAGTTTGTCGACTTAATCCTAGAACATCTTAGGTAAGCAAAAGCCTTTTGCTAATAGTCTAGAAACTATTCTTGGTTGATAGGTACGTCTAAGAACTTATTAGGTAAACCTATCGAATTTGCCACGACATAAAAGGACTCCTTACTTATATCGTTGAGTTTCACCAAAACTAACATGTACTCACAATTATTTGTGTACCTTGCCCCTTTAGGACCAATAAGTAACACCTCGCTGAGCGAAAACTATTACTAGATTGATGTAAAGGATATCCAAGCAAGTGTATATTTTGGCATGGCACCTTTTAACTCAATTTTTAAGTTTGGAACTTAAGGCTCTTACTATGTTGGTTAGATTTTAAGTGAACTAAAATCCTTAATCATGCAACATAATCAAGCTTTTGATCTCATGCATTTTAAGACATATTTAAAACAATAAATAACTTAAAACATGCATAAGATAAATGTGATCTAGTATGGCCCGACTTCATCTTGAAGCTTTGACTTCAAAGTCCGTCTTGAAAATCTCCGTGGGAGGCACCATTTCCTTCAAATAGGATAAGTTATAACTAATTACAACTATTTGATGGTACGCAGACCATATTTGAATTGAAAAATAACTTTGGTACTTTAGACTAATTACATTCAAATTAATGGTACGCAGACCATATTTTCTATCCTATTTGGGCCATACTAGTCACTTCATAACCTGCAAAACAGTACATATACAATATATATATACCATTCACCCATTCATTATCATGAATGGCCCACATAGCTGGTTAGTAAAACACATTATGCATCATGTAAACATTTGCAGCAATTAATCAAGGGCACCAATAATCTACCAATTATTCAGTCCTTATTAATTCTAATCAAGTTGTTTTAACCTTAAGGATTTGTAGACCTAATCAAGAGTTTATGACTAAAAAGCGCTCCCACTTAAACCAACAAATTTATATGCTTTACTAATTTTAAACATAAAAATGTATTTCTAGTCCAACCGGAAACATACAAATTTAATTAAAATTTAAAGCTCATATCAATTTATAGTTGAATCCAAAAGTTTAATTTAATTTCAGTCGTATTTAAATTAATTCATGATTTTAATTTTAGTAAAATAATTAGAATAAATAAAATTTATTATAATTACAATATTCAAAATTAAAATCCAAGAAAATAATTTAAATTATTAATTTTAAAATTAATTAAAATTACGTGAACTGAAATTTTCAAATTAAACATTCAAAACGATCTAATCGTAACGCAAAACACCCTACGCATTGCACGCCCATGGGCCGCACGCACACAGCCATTGCTGGCCATGTGCGCGCAGCCCATGCGCTCGTCGCATAGCTGCTGCATCCCCATCGCAAGCCTCCGCACGCATTGGTGCTCGCTGCGCGCGCCAGCGCTCATCGCACGCGAGCTATCGCTCGCAGTGCGCGCGCGACATCGCTCGCTGGGCGCGCGAGCCATCGCTCGCTGGGCGCGCGAGCCATCGCTCGCTGGGCGCGCGACATCGCTCGCTGGGCGGGCGACTTCGCTCGCTGTGCGCGCGAGCAATGCTGGGCGCAGCGCTCGTGGCACGCGAGCTTGCGCTCGCTGCGCGCGAGGCTGCGCGCTCTTGTGCGAGGCAGCGCGCGTTGTGGCGCAGCTCGCTTGCTGCCCACACGCGACTGCCTTGGCTCGCCCTTCGCCCATGCCCATTCGTCCGTTGCTCGTGGCACACGACACAAGGCAGGGCTGCTGCCTTGTGCTCGTGCACTACGCCCTTGCTCATTGCATTCGTGCCGCACGGGCGACGAGCTCCCTTGCTCGTCGTCGCATGCCCGCATTATACAACACCCCTTAAGGGTAACACGAAGCGTCCATTGCTTCGTGCGTGCAAGTTTTATGAACGAATCGCATAAAAATTTAAAATTTATATTTAAAATTAATGACAAATTAATAAATAATATTAATTTCATAATTTTAGGGCGAAAAAATCGAAAATTTATTATCCAATTGATTTCCGATTGTTATGGATTCAAGTCTAGGTCATAAAAATTTAAAATTTATCATAAATTTACAATTTTTATGGTGGTTTTTAATCATAGGTTTCTAATTAAATTACAATTAATTATGAAAATCAAATTAATTCTAAATTATTCTAATTTTCAACAAATTAATCATAATTACAAATTAGATTGCATAATTAACAAGACTATGCATTCAAACTTGTTAAACATATGCAGTAGGTCAATCAAAAATTCAAGATTTATCAACAAGAATCGCAAATATTTAATTTAACATCTTAAATTTACGAAATTTTGCATTCGAAAAACTAAAACCTTCGAAAAGTCATAGTTAAGCTTCGAATTTGAGAATTCTGGGTTCGGCAGAAAAATATTATTTTTGTCAAAATTTTAGAATGCCTTTTACATGCGGAATTGACACAAAAATCACTCAATTCGGATGAGTAACGAAGAAACTGCCGAAAAACTGCGTACGTATAATTAAATAAACGCAATTTGCAATTAATTAACAATTACGAAAATTAATCACCCCTTTTAATTCTTGCAAATTTGTAATATTTAACCATGTTCATGCAATTTAGATTATGAAAATAATAAGGGGCTCGTGATACCACTGTTAGGTTATGATACATATGACATTACATAGATCATGCGGAAACAACCATTAACCCAAGACAACATATTATTTACACATAATCATATAGCATAATTTAGATGCATACTCTTTGTTGCGTGCCCTCCCTAGCTGCGCCCGAACCGAACAAGAACAAGTCTTTAGGACTCCAAGTGTCGTCCCTCCGTAGATAGTCCACAGCACGTCCGGATCCGCCTTAAGATTGACCAACTAGAATCGCCCTTAAGGTACTAGAAAATTTCGGCACTTTTATGAGCAAGATGTGTGTTTTAATTTTCTCTCAAAAAACTCACTTTTGAATACTTTGAAAACTTGTTATAAATTGTGAGCCCTAGCCTCATATTTATAGGGGTATGGAAAGGGAATCGAAATCCTATTCAGATACAAATTAATTAAACCAAGAATCCTACAAGAACTCTAATTTAATTAATTTTATCAAATAGAATTAGGAATTTAATCATTAACCGAACTCTGCATGTTTTAGGAAACGTGCACGAACACAAACACTTGCACACACACGCACGGCTTCCACGATGGGCCCCATGCGTGCGCGCGAGCAGCAGCCCACGCAGCGCCCGCGCGCGCTGCGCGCTGCGCGTGCTGTGCGCGCTGCGCAGCCTGCTGGGCCTGGCCTTGCGCTGGGCCTGGCGTGGCTGTTTGTGCGGCGCGCTTGGCTTGCTGGGCGATGGCCTGGCTTCGTGCTGGGCCTCGTCCGGCAGGCCTCGTCCGATGCTTATTCGTACGATGCGCTTCCGATTAAATTTTCCGATTCCGGAATTCATTTCCGATACGAACAATATTTAATATTTCCGATTCCGGAATTAATTTCCGTTTCGAACAAATATTTAATATTTCCGTTTCCGGAATTATTTTCCGATTCCGGTAATATTTCCGATTCTGACAATATTTCCGTTTCCGGCAATATTTCCGATTCTGGCAATATTTCCATTTCCGATAATATTTTCCGATACGTACCATGTTTCCGTTTCCGGCAACATCTACGACTTGGATAATATTTATATTTCCGATACGATCCATATTTCCGTTTCCGGCAATATCATCGTTTCCGGAGTATTCATTTCTTGCCTGTGACGATCTTAGCTCCCACTGAAACCAAGATCCGTCGGTTCCGAATATTCATAGATGGAGTATTTAATGCCATTAAATACTTGATCCGTTTACGTACTATTTGTGTGACCCTACGGGTTCAGTCAAGAGTAAGTTGTGGATTAATATCATTAATTCCACTTGAACTGAAGCGGCCTCTAGCTAGGCATTCAGCTCACTTGATCTCACTGAATTATTAACTTGTTAATTAATACTGAACCGCATTTATTAGACTTAACATAGAATGCATACTTGGACCAAGGGCATTATTTCCTTCACATATCTCAGCCTCCTACAAGCCCAAGAGTCCATACCCCTACACTTGCCTATATTTACTAATAATGCCATCCTGCATTACTATAAATACATTTCACCTAATCATTACTCAGGTATGCAATTATTCTCAGACTGACTCTCTCACTAATTTCTCTCTCTACAAGGACTGACTTGAGCGTCGGAGAGGGTTTTCTCGGGAACCCCCCCGAGCCAGTTTACGTTTACCGTTTTTGTAGGACAAACCACGACCGATCGGAGGAAGACAACAGCCTGGTTGACGAGGCTTCCCCTATTTTTACACTTAAGCATTTTCTTCGCAGAAATAGATGTGTTGTAGAGCCTTCCAGACTCCGGCACCCATCATTTGGAGGAAAGACATTTTAACATAATAAATGTTCATCTTCAAACATACTCCTTATAATAAAACACAAAGTAAAGAAATCGATTAACCCAGAAAGTGTAAAGGCTATTTTAAAACGGAGGTGGTAGTAATAAGTATTAGCAAGGTGACTTGGACGGATTACGTAATTAAATATTTATTTTACCGATCAATATTCTTCTCCCCCCTCACAACGTTACCGACTAAATATTTAAGGACTGAGATAGTGATAAGATAGTAAGGTTCCATAGAGATTCCGTGTGAATTCTTCCTAGACAACATCTAGACCAGGTCCACAAGTAATTTTAATTTTAATATTGAAGTGTCAGTTAAGGAGGCCAACTATGAACTAAAGAACCTAAAGACTCATTTTAAACCTACTAAATGTTTTATATTCTAGTTTTAACTTTCTAGGACTCATTCCAATCCATTTATGCCCATTTAAGGCTCATTGTGTCGTTTTAGGTCATATTTAGGCTAAAATGACATTTTCGCTCCCAACTTTGAACTTAAGAACCTAAGGACTCATTTTTAAATTATTATATGATTAATAAGCTTAGTTTTGAGTTTCTAGGACTTATTCTAATCTACTTATACCCATTTAATGCTTGTTTGATCGTTATAGGTCATATCTAGGCTAAAATAAGGCATTTTCGCTCCCAACTTTAAAATAAAGAACCTAAGGACTCATTTATAACTTATTACATGTTTAATATGCATAATTTTAACGATCTAAGACTCGTTCCAATCTATTTATGCACCTATAGGCTCATTGGGTCATTATAGGTCATATTTAGGCTAAAATGACATTTTCGCTCCTAACTTTGAACTAAAGAACCTAAGGACTCATTTTAGACTATTAGGACATTGTCATTAGTTTCTTGAATGTTAAAATGTGATATTTAATTTGTATTTAATCTAATGTTTAATTTAAATTTCTGTTTTTGTAAAGGTCTACACTCCGAGGATTGCGCCTTATGCGAGGAATTTGATGTGGTTCGTGAGCAATGGGCCAAGTTTTTTACCAGCAAGTATTTATTATTGGCTTTAGCGCGCTTGATCGAGTTGGTTTAGTTGTTATAGAATAAATTTTATATTAAAATGTATGTTTATGTTGAAATTGGAACATATATTTAAATGTAATATGTGCACTTAATTTGGTTTTGGGATATATAGTATACAAAACTCCAGTTGTTGTTTTTATATTTGTTATACAGGTTGCGTTATTCTATTATTGTTTTGACAGGTTTCTATATTTGGTGCAAGGCACTCTAGGTATCCCTAAACAAAATTAGAATTTTCCCGCCAAAAGTGCTTTGTTGCAGCGTACATATATATTGTACGCTGCAACAAGGGAAAAAAATTTCGCAAAAATTCAGACTTGTTGCAGCGTACAAATAAATGTACGCTGCAAAAAGTTGAGTCTTTTGCAGCGTACATATATATGTACGCTGCAACAAGTCCAAAATTTTGCCAATTTTTTGGCACTTGTTGCAGCGTACATCTAAAAGCCCGCTGCAACAAATCACTTTTTGCAGCGAACTTGTACGCTGCAACAAGTTCAGACTTGTTGCAGGCCCCCCAGTTGCAGCATACGATGTACGCTGCAACAGGGGTCTAAAAGCCCGCTGCAATAAGGGTTTTTTCTACTAGTGCTATGCGATCACTCGTGACGGGCGATGCTGCCTCGTGGACTCGACGGGGCATGGGCGCAAACCCATGGCCTCGTCTTGACCCGATTGATACGCTTTGAATTAAATTTTGATTTTCAGTTGGAAAACGATTTCAATTAAATTTAATATTCGTAATTTAATTTTCTCGGAATTTAATTTTGAATAATTTAATTATTATAAATTTTATTTATACTAATTATTTTACTAAAATTAAAACCTTGATTAAATTTAAATTAATTAATTTAATAAACTGAAATGAAATTAAAGGATTCAAATAATAATTTATATGAGCTTTAAATTTTAATTAAATTTGTATGTTTTCGGTTAGACTTGGAAATACAATTTTATGTTAAAATTAGTAAAGCATGTAAATTTATTGGTTTAAGTGGGAGCGTTTTAGTCATAAACTCTTGATTAGGTCTACATTCCTTTAAGGTAAAATAAACTCGATTAGAATTAATAAGGATTGAATAATTGGTAGATTATTGGAAGCCTTGATTAATTGCTGCAAATATTTATGTGATGCATAATATGTTCTACTAACCAGCTATGTGGGTCATTCATTGATAAATAAATGGGTGAATGATATATTATAAATGTAGTGTTTTGCAGGTTATGGAAATTGACTAGTATATGGCCCAAATAGGATAGAAAATATGGTATGCGTACCATTAATTTGAATGTAATATTGGTCTAAAGTACCAAATTTTATTGCTTTAAATATGGCATGCGTACCATCAAATAGTTGTAATTAGTTTAAATTATAGCTTATCCTATTTGAAGAAAATGGCGCCTCCCATCACTAGAGGAAAAAACCTTATAAGTTGCTCATCAAAAGTTGCCCTTATTTAACAAGGGCATCTTTTGACTCACAAAAATTAAACCAAAAATAAATAAATAAAACTCTGCCCTCCTAATTCCCGGGAAGCGCATCTTTTGAGTTTCAATGAAACCTATGTCCTTCTCGCTGCTTCCCTTTTGTTGCTGATGCTCCCCTTTCTTCTGGCTGCTCCAGCGCGCTACTCTTCTTCTCCATCTTCTCTACTCTGCCCACTCTTCACTTGGTCTTCAATTCACATTTAAACACTCGCACCAGTCTCGCAATCATCTCCGGCCACTCCACCGGCGACGACCCCGACAATGACTTCAATTGAGTTCGATTTGGGGGTTTTCTTGGTATGAGCTCATTCGTATTTCTCTCCTCTAGTTCCGAATTTTTGGTTGTTCGAAATTTTTGATTTTTGTTTGTTTGATATTTTTTGGGGGGTATAGGGTTGATTTAGCATGTTACTCTAATTGATTGTGTTGGGTTCATATCGTTGTCAAATTCTTGAATGGTGTCATATCGTGGTATCAGATTCTCGAATGATGATAATCAAGTTCTGGTAATTTCCCTTTACTGCTTTGATTTATACAGTTAATTTCAAACTTTTTTTGGTTGGAATTGAACTAACAGTTTAAATCATTTGTCGTTGCTATGGCGGTTGAATTGTTTAGTGTATTAGAATGGAAGGTCGAAAAGTTGTGTTTCTGCATTTGGATATATTTTAATCGTTCTTCTGTCATTTGCGGTTGAAAAACAGTGGTGGAATTTTCGGTGGATCAAATAAGTATTGAGGAATTGATTTTCTAGGATGTGATTTTGGAGATGTGATGTCTTGGGCAGTTCTGGCCTTGACAAAGGTAAGTCTAATGTAAATATCTTAAAGTCAGTTGTAAATTTCTGAAAATGCAGCAACTCCATTTTTGTTGAATAATGTCGATTTGCTTCCATCAAATCTCCATCAAACTTCCAAGTTTCAACAACCGAAAGGTCTGCTGCTGATTTTTTAAAATTTTATTTTAACGATGTATTTAATTTTCAGGTTTGGAGATCATCTGGGACTAGGAGGGCATTGACAATAGTCTCTATGTCGTCAGTTGCTACTGATGCGACGAATGATGTACTTGCAGCGAATTACATTCCTGCCGCTCCTATACTTGTTCATGAAGGACCCTAGCAACAGGTGACTGATTTCATGAATTATATTTGCATATTCTCGCGAGTACAACTTGAACGTTTCAGCTACTGTTTCAGTATCAATTTCAGTGTCAGCTAGTTAACACTTGCAGCCATTTGAGATCTCAAATAATGAAAAGGTTTCTGAATCGAATCTGATTTCGAAGAATGTGGTTAAGTCTGATTCTTTAAAGGGATCTAAGACCAAATCTGGTGGTCCAAAGAGATCCAAGACTGGTGGGATTGAGATCTCAAAATTTTCTAAGGTATAACCATCATACCACTTTTGCTTATATTTAGTCTGGTTTAATAGCCAAATTGGTATTAAGACGTGGTTCTATGAAATGATGATCCTAGTTTGACCAGAGAATGAGCCTTTTGAAGCTGTAATACTCTTCATGATTTCTTAGGATCCCTAGGTTTAACTTACCAAATTCTTAGTGTCATACATCATTGTTCGATTGAATTTGTGTTGGAGCTTTGAGTTTGATATGTGTGATACTGTAGTTACTAGTAATGCATCTGTCAGTGAGAGTGGTCTAACTTGGTATGAAATAGTCTAGTGTTATCCTAAGACATCTTTAGATATCGTGCAGTATGCCCTTGTGCTTTGTGCTAGCTGCTATGTTCGTGGCTATTACTAGATGAGTTAAAGAATTTTATCGACTTAAGTGGTATAGGTCAGATGTGGTGGATCTTTGGAGAAACCAATTCTTAAATATTTTCTAGATTTTGCAGTAAATTTGATTTCACTAGGTTTATCTCTTATGTATACTTGGCATTTGAAAAGCAAGACATATTTTGGTGATTATAGATTATAGTCTGAATGCTTCATCTGAATGTCTTACAGGGGTTGGGGTATATTTTCATTGACCATAGCCTACTTTTGGCAACTTTTCACACTTTGGATTTTGATTCAGCTACATGAAGCTGTGCAATTGGAATAATTATGATATTTAGCAATTGGAAAAATTGTGTTTGCTCTTGAGTTTTTGTATCGTTGATTTTTGTTATTGTTTGCGCAAACATATGGAAATCTGATCATACTTCTGAAGTCTGAACAAAAATTAGAAGACTCGTGTAAAGATTCGAAATGCATTTTACTCGCAGTAGCTTCCTCTCTTGCTCTCCCACAAGTACAGAGAACATAAGACTAGCTTGGTCTGATTCTTTTAACAAGTTATACATGTTTTACTGCTAGGATGGGTTTTATTTACAGATTCAGACCCTTTTGATTGTTCACTGGCTTGAATGCATGGATATGGTTTTAGTTTTTACCTTTAACCACTAATTTGATTAGTTTTAGTATTCTATGATCTGAAAGCACAAGTAAGAAATTATGTTTTATTATCCAGATGGTCTAAATGCACTGTTCTTTAATTTATTTTAAGGGGTATGTACTACGAAACTATTTAAATTTTCAAGGATCACGAGTGTCCATTGTTTGAGTTTATAATTCTGTTGGAGTTAGTAAGTATAACCTTGGATGAAAACTAAGCTGACAAAAGATTGAAGTCAATATTCGTGAGTTTTAGCTGCTTGGGTAATTGAATCTCCAGTGCACCTTTTACTTTCTTCAGTGACCTCATACTGTTCTTCTTGGGGAAAGTTGCAGGAGTTTGGTTAGGATTTTTAAGTTGCATTTGACTGTAAGTGCATTTACTTCCTATTCTGATGCACTCTATGAAGACGAAGTTTCCAATCCATTTTCAAGACAGAGATTGAAGTTGAAGCTTCAAGATGAAGTCGGGCCATACTAGATCACATTTATATCTTATGCATGTTTTAAGTTATTTATTGCTTTAAATATGTCTTAATTATGCATGAGATTAAGGCTTGATTATGTTGCATGACTAAGGATTTTAGTTCACTTAAAATCTAACCAACATAGTAAGAGCCTTAAGTTCCAAACTTTAAAAATTGAGTTAAAAGGTGCCATGCCAAAATAACACTTACTTGGATGGATAACCTTTACATTAATCTTAGTAATAGTTTTCCGCCTAAGCGAGGTGTTACTTATTGATCCTAAAGGGGTAAGTTACACAAATAATTGTGAGTACGTGTTAGTTTTGGTGAAACTCAACGATATAAGTAAGGAGTCCTTTTATGTCGTGGCAAATGAGATAGGTTTACCTAATAAGTTCTTAGACGTACCTATCAACCAATAGTAGTTTCTAGACTATTAGCAAAGGCATTGCTTACCTAAAATATTTTAGAATTGAGTCTAAATACATACCGTGCTTAATTCTTCAATGATTTAAGGATCTTGGAATCATTTTATTCAATAAATTCGAATAAAATGCTTATGACTTGTTCAAATTGCATAATTGCTTTAAGTTTTAAGTTATTACTCATGATAAATGTTTAGACTTTGCATGCTTCAATGTATGTTTTAATTATTGTTTATAATTAAATATCTTGCACTGCAGTAAATCCTTTTAGAAAGGTAACAGCAAATTTCCTCGATTGGTAGTGAATCCAAGAACGATTCACAGAAATGAGAGAAAATGAGCAATTTAAAATGTACGTTTGTTTTAGCGACTTTTATGGTTGTTTTCGAGTATCAAAGTCGAATGGCAATCCGATTGGTGCTTGTGAATTAAAAATACAATGTAGTTTTGATATCATAAAGAATTGAGTTTAAACGCTCAGCTTTACCAATGGTTAACAACCTAATATCTTTTATCCATTTAATTCTCGAATGAGTCTAGTCCCTAGACATTCGAATAGATCGATGCTTAGAGAAATTTAGAATCTTCTGGTAAGATCATTTAGTTGAAACAGAATATTCAACATAAATAAAATGGTAAGAACCTTATTAGAGTGACATTGGAGATGTCCAACAAAGTATAAAAGTCAACACTAGAGAAGTCAATTCTTAGGACTATAAGAAAAGGTACAAGAAATAGGAAAACAAGGAACAAATGAAAGAAATTTTACGATTTCGTTTCTACCTATAAGTTTATGTTTAAAGAGAAGTGACCTAGCAATCAAACTTCCTTGGTATCATATACCGCTTGAGGTTCTTACTTCGGTAATAACTCAAAAGATGGAAGCTAGGCTACACTAATGGCCTACAAGTGGGAAATGAAGCATGGCAATGCTACATTAGTTGTAGGGTCATCTAGTTTGTTTTAAGTCCTTTCAAAAGGCTGGAACTTAATGGCTATTTTGTTCCATAATCAGCATACCTAAATTTCTATTTTCAAACACAGAAAGACTCATATACGAGAAAAACAAAAATAAAGTTTGTTTGTTTATTTGAATGAAATGGTCATTTACGGGTTGAGTCAATATGCTTGATTAAAAAAAACAACTCTTTAAAGAACTTTACTAGGTTCAAATCAATCTCTTGATTTGAGTTCCACAAACCTTTAACATTTTTGCTTAGACCATGTCAACAAGTTAACATTCAAAAGCTCTATTTTGATGGACTTTTGAAAGTTGGTTGATTTCTAGATCAATTCAAGACAAGCTAGTCTTACTCGTTGAAAGTAACAAAAGATATGAACTATTGTTAGAACACCTAGACAATAGAGTTCAAAGCTAGAGAAAGATTTTATGACTTTATTATTTCACCTAGATTTGAGTGAATATTGGTTTATTTACTCAATCTGATATAAGTTTGAATCTGTTTGGCTAGTTCAAAGATTCAGAAGTATAAAATCCACTTGGCAAGAAATCATAAAGATCTAGGTTAGATCATGACGATGATTACTTTAAGACCAAAAATGATCTTCAATGATTGTGTGTTGTAATTTCACGATCTAGCTCCATAAGATATGGCATATCTGTTAGGTTATGGTACATATAACTGAATATAAATCATGCGGAAAAACCATTAATGCCAGGAATCCAAATTAATTGCCACATAACAATTAACATAATTTAGGATGCATACTCTTTGTAGCGTGCCCTCCCTTGCTGCGCCCGAACCGAACAAGAACAAGTCTTTAGGACTCCAAGTGTCGTCCCTCCGTAGAAAGTCCACAGCACGTCCGGATCCGCATTAGGTTTAATTAACTAGAATCGCCCCAAAGGTACTATGATATTTTCGGATTTATGTATCAAAATAATGACTGAATTTTGTGCCTAAAATTCTTATGAATACTTGGAAAACTCGTTATAAATTGTGAATTATAATCACATATTTATAGGGTATGGAAACGGGTATTGGAATCCTACTAGGAAACGAATTAACTAATCTGAATTTAATTAAAATTCTTTTAATTAATTATCTAGTAGATTTAGGAATTTAATCTTAAACGAATCCTACATGATTTCGGTTTCGTACGCAAGCACAAACACACACGAGCATGACCCGCATGCGCGCAGGCCATGCCCGCACACACGCTAGGCCCGCAGCATCTACGAAGCCCACACGTGCTGCCATTGTGCTCGCAGCCTTTGGCGCACTGGGCCTGGCCTTGCGCTGGGCCTGGCGTGGCCTTGGGCTGCTGTGAGGCGCGCTAGGCTTGCTGGACGTGGGCCTGGCTTCGCGCTGGGCCTTCGTCTAGCAAGCTAGTCCGATGCTAATTCGTACGACGCGCTTCCGATTATTTTCCCGATTCCGGAATTCATTTCCGATACGAACAATATGTAACATTTCTGATTCCGGAATTAATTTTCGTTTCGAACAAATATTTAATATTTCCGTTTCCGGAATTATTTTCGATTCCGATAATATTTCCGATTCTGACAATATTTCCGTTTCCGGCAATATTTGTAACACCCTAATAATTCCTTGCTTTTATAAAACCATTTTCCACCTTAAAATAAAGGAATTACTAAAGTATTACCGCCACCGTGATAACGGTTAAGGCTAGTACCAGAATTACGCAGCGGAAATTAATGTCAACTAACTTTTAAAACATAATTAATGAAATATCGAGGCCTCCTACAATTTAGAACCATGACGGCCCAAAAACCAAAGTACAAAAAGTTCAACCATTTCAAACATAATTAAAGTATAATAAAATAGTTCAAAATACGAAAACATGCAACTCTCTCGATCATCCCAAGCTACATGATTCCGATCTACCAACCTACTATATTATTCTACTCCCCATCAATGCAAGTGCAAATGATAGATCATCATAGGGTCATTAAGGCAAAGGCCATGACCGAAACACACAAAGCACGTAGTCAGCAAAAGCTGAGTACTTACAAGAATAGAGTGAAACAAAACTAATACATGCATCACTCACTAAGTACTAATCAACATGCAAAAGCCGTATAATAATTAACAACCAATCATGAATACAAGACTCGACTCTTGACTCACAATTTAATTAGAATAAGCTTCGAACGGGCCAAAAGAATAATCCATAAAGGAAAGGTGATGGGAGCCAACCATACACCAAATAAAAAATAATAAAAAATCGGGTCATACCGAGTGTCGGGTCATACCGACGGAATTCCTGCGCATAATATAAATGAAACAACGTCTTGTATCATTAGTAGGAGTACGAGCTTTCCGGCAAGACTCCCCCCATTGTTCATACCGAAGGTATATACGTTCCAAGAGTTTTGAAGCTTGTTCTGGTTGCACTTTACGTTTATTAATATTTTATTAAAGGCGAACTCAAGACTCAACAACGTACACACATACAATTAATAAACAACAATCAAAACACTCTTATTTTAATGTTTCAAGACTTGTGATCAACCAAGCAAGACTCTTGTAAAATACTACCATGTTCCTCCTCACAAAAGTGAGATTCACATCATGCACATTAACATGAGGGTTGTGCCCTTGCACGACAAATCCTAATTCATTTCATACAACATATTCCCAACTGAACCCTACATGTGCGGTGGCTTACGGGAGCTAACCCTTCACATGTGGTAAAATAAATAGTACAACAAAGTACGAATAATTGGCCCAAAGTATGCTAGACATCCCGTACAATAGCATAAAAATAAATAATCCATCCATTGCATGTGAAACAAACCATACATGCATAAATATTGAACAACATGATTGACAATGAAATCCATACTCATAATAATCTCAACATGCTTGTTCAATCAACAATTCAATAATTCCAATAATATTAATCCACGTGATCGTTCACCAAAGCATATATGAATCCACATAATATAATTCACATCATCAACAATCATGTAATGTCCTTGACAAAAAGTGTGGTCGCCCTAGACTTGTACGTACCTTGAATACCTAAGCGTAGGGGCCACTTTGCAATAACGAGCACTCACTCAGAAATCACCTCCTATTATCAAAATAATGAAACTTAAATTATTTCCATGTTCATTAAATTTCCAGCAACTTTATAAAATCTAAAACCTCATTTAAACTTTAGAATTCAATCGTTTTTCAATAATATAGTCGTCTCGATTTGTAAAACCAATCCCTAGTACGAAAACATACTTTTTTCGCCTTTAAAATCAATAAAAATTAACACTTTAAGCCTTTATTCAAATCTGAAAATATAATTGATTATCATAATTAAAATCATCACCTAATTATGCTAATCAATTGACTCATTAGGTCTAGATTAAAACCCTAACTTGAAAATCCCATTAAAACCAATTTATCATCACAAAAAATCAATTCTTTGTTAAATAAACAAATCTGAAAATTCATCCTTTAATAATTAAAACAACCCCAATGAATCACAACACGTAAATCCTCAAAGCACGGTATTCATAAGCGATTCGCAGCATTTTAATTACGCAAAACAATAATAATATTATAATTTAAAATACGGAATTGTAATAGAATGGGTAAGGAAGAAGAGAATTATACCGATCCGGCCTATAGCACGGAACAATCACGAATTAGGATGATTGGGCGAAAAAGAATTGAATAACGAACACGAACACCACACACACACACACGTTCGTGTGTGTGCGCGCACAGCAAGGGGCGACGAACAAGAGGGGAAGCGCGCACGGCTGGGCGCAGCGTGCGAGCGAGAGAGGGACGAGGCAGGGGTGTGCGCTGAGCACACGAAGCAAGGGGGACGAGCAAGGGGTGTGCGTTTCCGAGGGCACACAGCAAAAGCAGAGGCACAGCAGCAGCGCAGGGCACGAGTGCTCGCTGTGGGCTGCAGGCAAGAGAGGAGAGGCGAGGGAGTGTGGGCGAGAGACGGGCGAGCACGAGGGCACGAGGCCGTGTTGGCGTGCGGTTGTGCGGACGAGAGAGGAGAGGGAGTTGGAGTGAGGGGCAAGCAAAGAAAAAGAGGCTTTATGAAATTTTAGGGGTTCATTTAATGATGAGGAGTCCTATTTATAGGCTCCCTATTCTCAATGGGCTAGGCTTAGGATAATAGAATTGGGCTTAGGGAATTAAATGATTTGGCTAGCTTATGACTTGAATTAAATTCTTTTGAGTGGACTCGTTTAATAAAATGAATTGGACTTTTCATTTAAAACCCGAAACCTATAAAATAACTTGCAACCCATATAATTTCCCGACTCAAGAATTAAATTCTTTTCGTAATTAATTAAAATAATAAATATTCTAATTAAATAAAATACATTTAAATAATGTTTAAATGCGAAATAAATTCCAAAAATCGTAAAATGCTTTATAAATATAATAAAATATACTTATAAATATTATAAAAATACGAGGTATTACAGTCTACCCTCCTTAAAAGAACTTTCGTCCCGAAACTTGGGTTCGGAAAGCAAAATTTTAACTCAAACTTGAGACTTTTTGAGACTTTTAATGCGTTCATTTGCAAAAATTTTAAGTTGTTGTACTCTTTACATGATTAAACATGACAATAATAAGAGCAAATTCAATCGAAAGCACTAAATTGAGCATAAAATAGGGGAAAACAAGGTAAAAAGCACGAAATTCTACCGCACTCTACCCCCCTTAAAAGACACGAGTTACGACCTCGTAACTCAACTAACCTCGGGAAAAAGCTCGGGATATTTCTTTCTCATTTCGTCCTTCGCTTCCCAAGTTGCTTCCTCAGGTTTTTGATTAGACCACAACACTTTGACAATTTTCACATCTTTAGTACGCGTACTACGCACTTTGCTATCAAGGATTTTGACTGGTCTTTCCTCAAAGATTAAACTTTGGTCTAATTCTATGGTCTCCGGTTGCAACACATGCGATTTATCCGGGATATATTTCCTTAACTGAGATATGTGGAACACATTATGCACTCTATGCAAGTCCATAGGCAAGGCTAGTCTATAAGCTACCTTTCCAATTCTTTCTAAGATTTCATATGGGCCTATGTACTTAGGGGCTTAACTTCCCTTTCTTTCCAAATCTCATAACACCTTTCATTGGTGACACTTTGAGCAACACCTTATCACCTAGATTGAACTCTTCATCCTTACGTTTCAAGTCTGCATAACTCTTTTGGCGATCCTGCGCCGCTTGAATCTTGGTTCATGGTGTCCTCTATCATTTGAGGTCCCAACACTACGGTTTCACTAATGTCATTCCAGCAAAGTGGACTTCTGCACTTTCGTCCATACAAAGCCTCAAATGGTGCCATTCCAATACTAGCATGATAGCTATTGTTATAGGAAAACTTAATCAAATCCAGGCTATCTTCCCAACTCCATTGGAAATTAATAACGCATGCCCGAAGCATGTCCTCCAGGGTTTGGATAGTTCTCTCAATTTGTCCATTTGTGGCTGGGTGGAAGGCTGTACTCATTTTCAATGTTGTACCAAAGCTCTTCTGCACACTATTCTACGAATTCGAAAGAAACCTTGAATCCCTATCTGACACGATATCCTTAGGAACTCCATGTAACCTCACAGCATTCTTAATGTAAGCTTTAGCAAGTTGTTCCATTTTCCAGGTCTCCTTTTTCAAGTCCTAGCTTATACAACTTGTCACCACCTGGGTGCACAGAATATGGCGTATTATGCCCTTCTTTCTTAAATTTCTCCTTCAATTCTCCAAACTTTTGAGGCACGCACCACCTGCCTTTGTACCTCAAACTTCCATCATCATGGATTCGGAATTCTAACTCCTTACCTTTCGAAATCTTTTCCTTGATTTGCTCCAACTTTACATCACCAGCTTGATTCTCCCTAATCTCATCAAATATTGACGGCTGGATGGTTAAGGCATTCATCATTCCCTCAAGGCTTTCACCACTCACTATTTCAAGGTTCAAACGCTGCATATCCTTACACAACTCGTTAGCAACTACTAACGCATCAACACTATGACTTGATTTCCTACTCAAGGCATCCGCAACTACATTGGTTTTTCCTTCATGGTACTGGATATCCAAATCATAGTCCTTAATTAACTCCAACAACCTTCGTTGGCGCATATTTAGATCTTTCTGTGTGAAGATGTACTTTAAACTCTTGTGATCCGTAAATATCCTACACTTCACACCATACAGATAGTGTCTCCATATCTTCAATGCAAACACTATAGCAGCTAGCTCTAAATCATGGGTAGGGTAATTAGATTCATATGGCTTCAACTGCCTCGACGCATACGCAATAACCTTCCCGTTCTGCATCAATACACACCCTAAACCATTCTTAGAGTCATCACTATACACATCATATGTACCACTCTCATCTGGCAAGGTTAACACTGGCGTGGTTGTCAATTGCGTCTTCAAGGCTTGGAATTCTTCCTCACACTGGTTACTCCATGCAAACTTTGCTTCCTTCTTCATCAAGGTAGTCATGGGCTTGGCTATCCTAGAGAAGTCTTGCACAAAGCGTCTATAGTAGCCAGCTAATCCCAGAAAACTTCTAATGTCAGTCACACTCTTGGGTGTAGGCCATTCACTAACAACTTTGATCTTAGCAGGGTCAACTGCCACTCCTTCTTTAGATACAAAATGTCCCAAAAATGCAACTCTTTCAAACCAAAACTCACACTTTGAGAACTTGGCATACAACTGGTTATCTCTCAGGGTACTCAACACAGATCTCAAGTGTTCAGCGTGATCCTTTTCACTTTTGGAATACACTAGGATGTCATCTATGAAAACCACTACAAACTTGTCCAAATAGGCATGGAATACACGGTTCATTAAGTCCATAAATATTGCAGGTGCATTGGTTAACCCAAAAGGCATAATAGTGAACTCATAATGTCCGTATCTAGTCCTGAATGCAGTCTTTGGTATGTCATGATCAGCGATTCTCAATTGATGATAACCCGAACGCAAATCGATCTTCGAAAAGATTCCTGCTCCTTTCAGTTGGTCAAATAGGTCTTCTATCCTAGGTAAAGGATACTTATTCTTGATTGTGACCCTATTGAGCTCCCTGTAGTCTATACAGAGCCTCATACTTCAATCCTTTTTCTTCACAAACAACACTGGTGCTCCCCAAGGCGATGCACTTGGCCTAATGTAACCTTTCTCCAATAAATCCTCCAATTGGCCTTTTAACTCATTCATTTCTGCTGGAGCCATTCGATAGGGTGCTTTTGAAATAGGCGCGGTTCCAGGCACTAAATCTATGTTAAAGTCAATAGGTCGATTGGGAGGCATCCCCGGGATCTCTTCCGGAAACACATCGAGGAATTCATTAACTATTGCAATATCTTCAGGTTCATCTTTGATCACATGCTCTAGGTTTCTCACATTGCATAAGAAGACTGGGTTCCCTTTACCGACTAGCTTCACGAGTTCCATTGCCATGATAATCCCTATGTTCTTAGGCTTACCAAAACGACGATATGACACTACTTTGCTTAGGCTAGACCTCAAGTGAACCGCTATGACGTCAGAGGAAGTTTCCGCTTCTTGCCTAGATATCATATTCAACTTTCCTTGGGCAACTCCTATAGCCACCTCTATTGGTGTTTCCATTGCTGTTTCGGTTCCCATTCTGTTGTTGGTTTCCTCCAGGCTTTCCATGGTTCTGGTGATTGCCATTGCTATTGCCATTGTTACCACCTTGGTAACTCCTTCGGTTTCCACCTCCATTTCCCCTATTCCGGTTCTGATTATTCCGATTATTGTTCTTGTGGTTACCTTGGTTACGCTTTCCATTCTTAGAATAGCATTCATACTCCCTGTGGCCTAACTTCTGACAGAATCTACAAGTCACTAAGTTTCCATCACAATCCTTTCCAGGGTGATTCATGTTACAGCGCCTACAGTCGTAGGTCCGTACTCCATTCCTTCCAGACTGATTTCTACCACCTTGGTTGTTGCGATTACCACCGTTGTTAGCCCTAAACTTCCTTGATTCTGATGGTTATTCCCTTGATTCGAGCTTCCACCATCCTTTCTCTTTTTAGTAACCCCATTCTTCCTTTGCTGTAACCCATACAGGTGAGCAGCTTTTCCGTACAGGGTGTCTAATGAGGTAAAGGTCTCTCCAGACAACAACAGTTGTAAGTCCATGGTCAAACCATTCTCAAATCTTTGAGCCCTAAGATCTTCCGTTGCCACCACTTCAGGTGCAAACCTAGAAAGCTCTATAAACTTAGAATAGTATTCCGTCACAGACAGACCCTCCATTTTGAGTTCAATGAACTCCTGCGTCTTTTGCTTCTTCAGATAAGGTGGGTAAAACTTGTTCCTTAGTGCAGTTTTGAATGCTTCCCACCCAAAGTTAGGTGTGGCTCTAAGGGTATTCTCACATCGTTGCCACCATAAATCAGCTTCACCTCTCAGGTAGTACACAACACTGTTTAACCTAAGGTGTTCGGGGCAATTCACAGCTACAATGAGCGTATCAAACTCTCTCAACCAGTTTTCAAGCACACTTGGTTCAATCTCTCCGCTATACAGGGGAGGCTTGCTTTGAGCTATTTTCTTAAACATTTCCTCAGCCGGATCATGCACTAGGTTGACTCTAGTTTGAACCAGGTCTCGAACTACCTCAGCTAGTTGTCTAACCACTTCAGAAATCTCTTGGTTAGCCACATCCCTTCTCCTGAATAAAATAAAAAGTCTAACTTTAATATTGGTTGGACATGACATTACTAAGGCACTAGTGAAGGAAATAATGCCCTTGGTCCAAGTATGCATTTAATGATAAGTCTAATAAATGCGGTTCAGTATTAATTAACAAGTTAATAATTCAGTGAGATCAAGTGAGCTGAATGCATAGCTAGAGGCCGCTTCAGTTCAAGTGGAATTAATGATATTAATCCACAACTTACTCTTGACTGAACCCGTAGGGTCACACAAATAGTACGTAAACGGATCAAGTATTTAATGGCATTAAATACTCCATCTATGGATATTCAGAATCAACGGATCTTGGTTTCAGTGGGAGCTGAGATCGTCAAAGGCAAGTAAATGAAAACTCCGGAAACGATGATATTGCCGGAAACGGAAACATGGTACGTATCGAAAAATATTATCGGAAATGGAAATATTACCGGAATCGGAAATATTGCAGGAAACGGAAATATTGTCAGAATCGGAAATGTTATCGGAATCGGAAAATAATTCCGGAAACGGAAATATTAAATGTTTGTTCGAAAAGGAAATTAATTCCGGAATCGGAAATGTTAAATGTTGTTCGTATCGGAAATGAATTCCGGAGTCGGGAATTTAATCGGAAGCGTAACGTACGAATTAGCATCAGACGAGGCTTGCTAGACGAAGGCCTAGCACGAAGCCAGGCCGTCGCCCAGCAAGCCACACGCATCAAGCAAACACGCCAAGGCCTCGACCAGGCCCAGCGCAAGGCTAGGCCCAGCCAAGGCTTGGCGCGCGCGCACTGATCAAACAAATGGGCTGCCTGCAGTGGGCCTGTGCGTCGTGCGCTCAGCGTGGGCCGCGAGGCTTGCGCATGGGCGTGCGGTGCTCGTGCGGTGCGTGTGTACGTGCTATACGAATCCTAAAGCTGTCGGAATTCGTGCATTGATTATATCCTAATCCTAAAAGATTAAATTAATTATTTAGAGTTCTAAAAGCATTCTAATTAATTAATTATTATTCTAACAGGATTCGAAATCCTTTCCACGGTTCTATAAATATATGCCTAGGGTCATAAATTTATACACGAGTTTTTCAACAAGTATTCATACAATAAAACAGTGATTTTTGAGCAGAAAAATGAGTAACATTCTTGCCCATAAATAGCCGAAAATTATAGTACCTTAAGGGCGATTCTAGTTGGTCAATCTTAAGGCGGTCCCGACCGTGCTGTGGACTATTTACGGAGGGACGACACTTGGAGTCCTAAAGACTTGTTCTTGTTCGGTTCGGGCGCAGCTAGGTAGGACACGCTACAAAGTGTATGCACCAAAATTATGCTAACTGATTATGTGTAAATAATATGTTTCCTGGCATTAAGGTTTTCCGCATGATTTATGTTTTGTCATATGTATCATAACCTAACAGTGGTATCACGAGCCTCTTATTATTTACATAATCTAAATTGCATGACATGGTTAAATTTTAAAAATTTGCAAAGAATTCAAAGGGGTGATTAATTTTCGTAATTTTTAATTAATTGCAAATTGTGTTTATTTAATTATATGTACGCAGTTTTCCACAGTTTATTCGTTACTCAACCAAATCGTGTGCTTTTTGTGTCAATTCCGCATGTAAAAGACATTCTAAAATTTTGACAAAAATACTCTTTTTCGGCCGAACCCAGAATTCCCAAATTCGAAGCCTAACTATGACTTTTCGGAGATTTTAGTTTTTCGAACGCAAAAGTTTGTAAATTTAAGATGTTAAATTGAATATTTGCGATTCTTGTTGATAAATCTTGAATTTTTGATTGACCTACTGTATATGTTTAACAATTTTGAATGCCTAGACTGGTTAATTATACAACCTAATTTGTAATTATGATTAATTTGTTGAGATTCGAATAATTTAGAATTGATTTGATTTTCATAATTAATTAATGATTTAATTAGGTATCCATGATTAAAAACCACCATAAAAATTGTTAATTTGTGATAAATTTTAAATTTTTATGACCTAGATCGGAATCCATGTTAATCGGAAATTAATTGATTAATAAATTGTCGATTTTTTGGCCCTAAAATTATGAAATTAATATGATTTATTAATTTGTCATTAATTTTGAATTAAAAATTTTAAATTTTTATGAAAAACACTCATAAATGTTGCACGCACAAAGCAAAGGAAGCTACGTGTTACCCTTAAGGGGTGTTGTATAGTGCGGGCATGAGACGACGAGCAAGGGAGCTCGTCGCCCATGCGGTACGAATGCAGCGAGCAACGAGCGTGGCATGCACAAGGCAATGGGTGCCTAGGGGCTGTGTGCTACGCGTGTGGGGCGATGGGCGATGGGCGAAGCAGTGCAGCGAGCAAGGCAAGCACGCGTGGGCAGCGATGGATGCTACGCCACAACGTGCGTTGCCTCGCCCAGCAAGCACGCCAAGGACGCATCCAAGGCAGCGACAAGCGCAGCAAAATGTGCACGCGGGCAGCGTTGGCTGGCATGTCCAACAAGCGTTGCCCAGCAGCGCGCCAAGGCGATGGGCGAGTGGGTTGCGCGCAAGCGTGGCTCGCTGGGCCTGACACATTGGTGCGTTGTTGCTTGGGAATTGCGGTATGATCAATCGAGTGACAAGAGGTTTGTTGCTTGTTGGACTTGACGAGGCATGGGCGCAAGCCCATGGCCTTGTCTTGACCCGATTGGTTCGTTTTAATTTTAATTTGAAATTTTCAGTTCGGAAATAATTTTAATTAACTTTAAAATTAATAATTTAAATTGTTTTCTCGGTTTTTAATTTTGAATATTATAATTATTATAAATTTTTATTTATACTAATTATTTTACTAAAATTAAACCTTGAATTAATTTAAATTCTTAAATTCAACTGAAAAATAAATTAGATAAATGGATTCGATTATAATTTTATATGAGCTTTAAATTTTAATTAAACTTGTATGTTTCCGGTTAGACTAGAAATACATTTTTATGTTTAAAATTAGTAAAGCATATAAAGTTATTGGTTTGAGTGGGAGCATTTTTAGTCATAAACTCTTGATTAGGTCTACAATACTTTAAGGTTAAAACAACTTGATTAGAATTAATAAGGACTGAATAATTGGTAGATTATTGGTGCCCTTGATTAATTGCTGCAAATATTTATGTGATGCATACAATGTGTTTTACTAACCAGCTATGTGGGCCATTCATGATAATGAATGGGTGAATGGTATATATTGTATATGTACTGTTTTACAGGTTATGAAGTGACTAGTATGGCCCAAATAGGATAGAAAATATGGTCTGCGTACCATTAATTTGAATGTAATTGGTCTAATGCACCAAAGTTTGTTTTTCAATTTAAATATGGTCTGCGTACCATCAAATAGTTGTAATTAGTTTAATTATAGCTGATCCCATTTGAAGAAAATGGCGCCTCCCACGGTGAAATTCAAGAAGTTTCCAATCCATTTTCAAGACGGACTTTGAAGTTGAAGCTTCAAGATGAAGTCGGGTCATACTAGATCACATTTATCTTATGCATGCTTTAAGTTATTTATTGCTTTTAAATATGTCTTAAATATGCATGAGATTGTGGCTTGATTATTTGCATGATTAAGGATTTTAGTTCACTTAAAATCTAACCAACATAGTAAGAGCCTTAAGTTCCAAAGTTTAAAAATTGAGTTAAAAGGTGCCATGCCAAAATAACACTTACTTGGATAACCTTTACATCAATCTAGTGATATTTTTACGCTCAGCGAGGTGTTATTTATTGATCCTAAAGGGGTAAGGTACACAAACAATTGTGAGTACATGTTAGTTTTGGTGAAACTCAACGATATAAGTAAGGAGTCCTTTTATGTCGTGGCAAAATCGATATGTTTACCTAATAAATTCTTAGACGTACCTATCAACCAAAAGTAGTTTCTAGACTATTAGAAAAAGGCTTTTGCTTACCTAAAAGATTTTAGAATTGAGTCAAAATACATTATGATTGCTTTAATTTCAACTTATTATTCATGATAAATGTTTAGACTTTGCATGCTTCAATGTATGTTTTAATTATTGTTTATAATTAAATATCTTTTACTGCAATAAATCCTTTTAGAAAGGTAACAGTAAATTTCCTCGATTGGTAGTGAATCCAAGACCGATTCACGGAAATGAGAGAAAGTGAGCAATTTAAAATGTACGTTTCTTATATCGACTTTTATGGTTGTTTTCGAATATCAAAGTCGAATGGCAAACCGATTGGTGCTTGTGAATTCAAAATACAATGTAGTTTTGAGATCATAAAGCATTGAGTTTAAACGCTTAGCTTTACCAATGGTTAACAACCTAATATCTTTGTCCATTTAATTCTCGAATGAGTCTAGTCCCTAGACATTCGAATAGATCGATGCTTAGAGAACTTTAGAAGCTTCTGGTAAGATCATCTAGTTGAAACAGAATATTCAACATAAATTAAATGGTAAGAACCTTGTTGGAGTGACATTGGACATGTCTAACAAAGTATAAAAGTCAACACTAAAGAATTCAGTTCTTAAGACTATGAGAAAGGGTACAAGAAATAGGAAAACAAGGAACAAATGAATGGAATTTACGATTCCGTTTCTACCTATAAGTTTATGTTTAAAGAGAAGTGACCTAGCAATCAAACTTCCTTGGTATCATATACCGCTTGAGGTTCTTACTTCGGTAATAACTCAAACAATGGAAGCTAGGATACACTAATGACCTACAAGTGGGAAATGAAGCATGGCAATGCTACATTAGTTGTAGGGTCATCTAGTTTGTTTTAAGTCCTTTTAAAGTATGGAACTTAATGGCTATTTTGTTCCATAATCAACATACATAAATTTCTGCTTCAAACACAGAAAGACTCACATTCAGAAGAACAAAAACAATGCTTGTTTGTTTGTTTATTTGAATAAAATGGTCATTTATGGGTTGAGTCAATATGCTTGATTAAAACAAAAAAATCTTTAACAATAAGTACTTTACTAGGTTCAAATCAATCTCTTGATTTGAGTTCCACAAACCTTTAGCAATGTTGCTTAGACCATGTCAACAAGTTAACATTCAAAATCTCTATTTTTATGGACTTTTGAAAGTTTGTTGATTTCTAGATCAATTCAAGACAAGCTAGTCTTACTTGTTGAAAGTAACAAAGGATATGAACTATTGTTAGAACGCCTAGACAATAGCGTTCAAAGCTAAAGAAAGATTTTATGACTTTATTATTTCACATAGATTTGACTAAATATAGGTTTATTTACTCAAAGTGATATAAGTTTGAATCTGTTTAGCTAGTTCAAAGATTCAGAAGTATAAAATCCACTTGGCAAGAAATCATAAAGATCTAGTTTAGATCATGTTGATGATTACTTAAGTCAAGAATGATCATCAATGATTGTATGTAGTAAAATTCACAATCTAGCTCCATAAGATATGGCATAAAGACTTTTCCTATAATTTCTAAAACAAAATTCTCAACTACCACCAAACTAAACCAAATTCGTGAAAGCTATTGAAAAGTAATTTCATAATATCTTTTCAATAATATATATCTAAAGAGTTGCTAAACTCAGTGGGAGCTTAGTGTTTGTTATTCAACAAACTAAGGCCCAAGTATAAATATATGTTTCATTGTGATTTATTCAAATGAGACACAAAGGTATTGTTTCTACCATGAATTTTTGAGAACATAATGTTTGTTTGCTCGAAATAATGTCCTTTTGGAGATCCGTTTCCAAAATGACAAGTGGGAGAAAATAGACATCGATAGTCTTCGAGGCGAACAACAAACATAAACGGACATTCCGGAGGCTTTTCGAAGTGCTTCAGAAAATCCGAACTTATTCTTTAAGGACTTTAGAAGTGGCTTTAAAGAATAGACATCTCTTAGAAGACTTTACAAGTGCTTCAAGGAGAACAGAATATTCAAAGGACTTTCTAGTGGCTATTGATATTATATTGTTTAGTGTTTTATACCCAAGTAGGCATAGAGTTCAGGTCGATGAAACTATGAGATTCTTCTATTAGATAGTAAAGAAACCTACAACTTGCAGTCAAACTATTATCACATAGATTAATGAGTTTGTGACTTGTAAGAAAGCTATGACGAAACCCAGATTCCCTAAAATGGTTAGAGGCCATATATAGACTCATTGTTTTAAATGGTTAAAGGCCATAAAACATAATTAATGTTTTGATGACAAAATTGAATTTTTTGTTGATTTGCAAGAATAGTTTACACCTATTGGTTGCAAATTGGTTTTCAGGATAAAAACCATCAAACATGGAAATGTGTTCACAACACAAAGCTAGATTAGTTGCTAAAGGTTAAAAGCAAGTTCATGGCATGGATTATCTTGAAACCTCATGCATAATAGTAATGCTCAAGTCTATAAATCAAGCAATGATTACATATTGGTACATATGGCAATTGGATGACAAAACGTATTCCTCAATCAAATGTTGGAAGAAACTATGTACATGGTATGTCATAGGATTTGTGGATCCAAATAAATGCTTGAAAAGAAAGCTAGCTTATGAAATCTAAGTACAGATTTAAGCAAGAAATTGGGAATTAGAAATGTATTTTAGTGAAGCTAATAAGTATTTTAGTTTCATAAAATGTACATCATTCTTATAGATATATAAGAAGTTTAGTGGGAGTACATAAAACTTAATTGGTCCTATGTGTATCACACACATATCTCTCTATTATGAAATAACATTCAAATGCTAATGACTTAGGTTTGAAATTATTCATCAATAATGGACCAAGGAGAAACTTAGTACATACTGGGTATTAAGATCTATTTACAAAGATCTTATGATATTGTTTTGGATTAAGTAATGGCATTTACTAAATCAAACACGAAAGACTCCATTGGAGATATTCGACCCATGTGAATAAATCTAAGTAAAGAATGCTTGAACTATGTATAAGCATTTACTAAGTTAAACATCAAAGGATCTAAGTGAGATTCTTAACCTATATTATATGTCAAAGAATTTAGCTGGATTTAGTATCTACTGAAACTAGATGAGCTAAAGTTACATGAATAGAATTCAATTGGGGATTATTCTGCAAAAAAATTTATCATGTATGATATAATATGAGGATCGCCAAAAATGTATCGTATTACTTTAGGCATGACGAACATATACCAATCTCTTTTGATTTAAGAAAAGATCAACTAGATTGAGATCAAGGAAAACGTATGGTACTTGAAAAGGTACATAGGAATAGTTCTTGATTCAAGGAAATAAGATATGCTAAATATTGATGCTACACGCATAAACACTGGCAAAGGATCAAGAAATATCCCTTTGGAGTTAACCATTGGCAAGAACGAGCTATATGCATCGTGTTTTGAAATGGCAACATGGATTGGAGACCATGAGTTGTTGCGTGGGAAATAAAATATGAATTTCTATGTTCTAAGCTAGAAAGTCTTCCACATATCTATGAACTGCTTGGATAAGTAAATCCAACCAAAGCATCACTAGCAACATATACAATTGAAGTAAAAGTACTTATTGCCTAAGAAGCAAGAAAACAGGGTTGTTTATGTTAAAGAGTTCTTCATTGAACTTGGGTAGATCACATGTCTGTTGACTTAATAGTTCTTCATTGCAAAATGCGTAGAACCACTATTGTAGCAAGAAAGACTAGATCAAAAAATAAATATACTCAAAAGATCTTATCATCTATCTCGAAAAACATTTGATGAAAAAGATATTAAGATTGGCAAAGCATGATAACTAAACCAATGCAACAAGTGAGAAACAACACTCACATTGTGGCACTGGAAATCAAGCATAGCTTTGAATTCCATTTAATTGTTTTAAATATGGGTTTGAGGCCCATAGTTGTAAAACATTGGGGTTGAACATTTACCATATATGAAATGTATTTTCATATTCCATTTAATCTTGGTTTAGTATTAAATAATGAGTCCCTTCAATTTGACGATATATTCAAGATAGACTGTCAGGACCAGTCCTGTGACTAAGAAATGTCTATCAAGTGAACTTGAATGTCAAAAGTTGAAAATGGTCCCTGGTTGGAGTTTTCTATAAAGATGGACGCATAGAAAACGTTAGACGACTAGAATGCAAGATGACTAGTAGTTCTGTTTCTTGAACTATGTGGACATGGCAATGTCGCAATCATTTGCATAGATACTTACTTTGGGAAGACTAGTATCGGACAGACCTATGAAACTTTACTGTAAGAGATGAAAATCTGTCATAAGTAAATTTCATTAAAATTATTAGACACTTATCCTCAATACCTGAGTGATTTGAAATTACTTGTTTGAGAACTGCTTACTTTGACGTTGTCAACCGTCGCACCGTAAAAGGAGGCTATAAAGGCAACGCTCAGGTAATCACCTATCAAACGAAGTCTAATCTCAAGATCGCAAGATTGGGATTGTCCTCCCATAAATCGGGATGAGATGCTGAAAGTTGTACAAGGCCACTCGGAGAGCTAGAAACTGTAAAATGCATGGCCGTGCTCAGATGAATCATAGTCTATGATTATCTGTTTATTTGATCAGTTGAACTCTGAAACCGAGAAACACCTCTGGACATAATAAGGATGACAACTCTTACCTTATGTTCAAGAGCAAGCATCGAGCGACAAAGGAATTAGGAAATGCACACTTGTCCCTAAGGACAAGTGGGAGACTGAAGGAAATAATGCCCTTGGTCCAAGTATGCATTTAATGATAAGTCTAATAAATGTGGTTCAGTATTAATTAACAAGTTAATAATTCAGTGAGAACTAGTGAGCTGAATGCCTAGCTAGAGGCCGCTTCAGTTCAAGTGGAATTAATGATATTAATCCACAGCTTACTCTTGACTGAACCCGTAGGGTCACACAAATAGTACGTAAACGGATCAAGTATTTAATGGCATTAAATACTCCATCTATGGATATTCGGAATCGACGGATCTTGGTTTCAGTGGGAGCTGAGATCGTCAAAGGCAAGTAAATGAATACTCCGGTAACGATGATATTGTCGGAAATGGAAACATGGTACGTATCGGAAAATATTATCGGAAATGGAAATATTACCGGAATCGGAAATATTGCCAGAAACGGAAATATTTTCAGAATCGGAAATGTTATCGGAATCGGAAAATAATTCCGGAAACGGAAATATTAAATGTTTGTTCGAAACGGAAATTAATTCCGGAATCGGAAATGTTAAATGTTGTTCGTATCGGAAATGAATTCCGGAATCGGGAATTTAATCGGAAGCGTATCGTACGAATTAGCATCGGACGAGGCTTGCTAGACGAAGGCCTAGCACGAAGCCAGGCCGTCGCCCAGCAAGCCACACGCATCAAGCAAACACGCCAAGGCCTCGACCAGGCCTAGCCAAGGCTTGGCGCGCGCGCACGGATCAAACAAATGGGCTGCCTGCAGTGGGCCTGTGCGCCGTGCGCTCAGCGTGGGCCGCGAGGCTTGCGCATGGGCGTGCGGTGCTCGTGCGGTGCGTGTGTACGTGCTATACGAATCCTAAAGCTGTCGGAATTCGTGCATTGATTAAATCCTAATCCTAAAAGATTAAATTAATTATTTAGAGTTCTAAAAGCATTCTAATTAATTAATTAGTATTCTAACAGGATTCGAAATCCTTTCCATGGTTCTATAAATATATGCCTAGGGTCTTAAATTTATACACGAGTTTTTCAACAAGTATTCATACAATAAAACAATGATTTTTGAGCAGAAAAATCAGTCACATTCTTGCCCATAAATAGCCGAAAATTATAGTACCTTAAGGGCGATTCTAGTTGGTCAATCTTAAGGCGGATCCGGACGTGCTATGGACTATCTAAGGAGGGACGACACTTGGAGTCCTAAAGACTTGTTCTTGTTCGGTTCGGGCGCAGCTAGGGAGGTCACGCTACAAAGTGTATGCACCTAAATTATGCTAACTCATTATGTGTTAATAAAATGTTTCCTGGCATAAGGTTTTCCGCATGATTTATGTTTTATCATATGTATCATAACCTAACAACTAGTTCGACAACGAACCCACTCACAACAAGAACACAGTTATGCGTGCCCTAGGGGAAGAGTTGGCGCCACTTTTGGGCCTTCTCACCCCACTCTTCATCCATAGCCTCATTATTCTGTTGTGGCTCACTATCGACCACATTATTCTCCTCAAGCTCATCCTCAGATCCACTAGATATCTCAATTGTTGGTTCAGGAACTACAGGATTCGGATTCTCAATCTCTACTACATCATCATCATCATCGTTCTCCTCGACATCACTAGCTTGCTCATCATGAATCATGCCATCCTCACCATCACTTTCTATTCCTCCATAGCCCATACCTAGACCCGCAGAGTACTTACCATCCTCATAGCTATTCTCCGCAACCTCTAAGATAGTAGCAAGAACCTCAGAATCATACTTCCACCTACCATCTCTAGTCCCATATTTGTACCAATTTGGGGTACCATCATAAAAATGCATGTCACTGAACTTGTTCTTGAGGTCTATGTACTGATTCTTATGGGGCAAACAATGTATAACCATACTAGCCAACATATCTTTGTGCCTAAGGTGGGGCATATCCTTGGTCGAAGCCAGATAGTCGCAAGCAAACACGATCTTCTGAACATACATGCGAGGAGTCTCATTATACATCTTCTCTAAGTATCCTAGACTGGTGAACTTAGAAGGAAGCATCCTTAATTCCTGAAAATTCACAACTCAAAAGTCTTACTAACGCGTTCCCATAGGAATTCCAACCCAAAAAGGATACAATAAATAGTTCGTGGAGCCATACAATTTTAATGCACAATATATGCTCAACATGAAGTATGATGCAATTAATCACATAAAGCAAGATAAAACATGATTAGAACACATACGTGGCACTTAATAAATCACATTGTCACATAATATGCATTCTTAGACTAATATGCCCTTAATTCTTAGTCTACCCATTCTTCACTTGAAAATAATATTAATTTTCGAAATTAATTAAGAAATAACTCCGAACTTAGTTAAAATTATTTAAATTAAAATCGAAAATTAATAAGAATTATTAATTAATTAAACAAATTATTTTCGGAAAATTAAAAAAAAGAATCCGAAAATTAAATATAATTTCGAAAAAAATATTCGAATAAATAATAAAATAAAATAATTCGGATATTTAAGAAAATTAGAAAATAATAAAAATAATTCGAATTTAATTCAAAATTTTCGAGTGAATAAAAAAAAATATTTCGGAAAATTAATTAAATTAAATAATAACCCAAACTTTTCAACTCATTTCAAATGACCCAAAATAATTAATATTTGACCTTTAAAATATTGAGTACTCAAAATAATACGTTTTGACCTTAGGAAAAATAATATTTATAAATCCTAAACTTCCGCATTAGTCTCCGATTACCACTTTGAAGTATTGCTTACTACAAAGAAAGAATGAAACTAAGCTCTAGTATACCACTTTGTAACACCCTAATAATTCCTTGCTTTTATAAAACCATTTTCCAACTTAAAATAAAGGAATTACTAAAGTATTACTGCCACCGTGATAACGGTTAAGGCTAGTACCAGAATTACGTAGCGGAAATTAATGTCAACTAACTTTTAAAACATAATTAATGAAATATCAAGGCCTCCTACAATTTGGAACCATGACGACCCAAAAACCAAAGTATAAAAAGTTCAACCATTTCAAACATAATTAAAGTATAATAAAATAGTTCAAAATACGAAAACATGCAACTCACTCGATCATCCCAAGCCACATGATTCCGATCTACCAACCTGCTATATTATTCTACTCCCCATCAATGCAAGTGCAAATGATAGATCATCATTGGGTCATTAAGGAAAAGGCCATGACCGAAACACACAAAGCACGTAGTCAGCAAAAGCTGAGTACTTACAAGAATAGAGTGAAACAAAACTAATACATGCATCACTCACTAAGTACTAATCAACATGAAAAAGCCATATAATAATTAACAACCAATCATGAATACAAGACTCGACTCTTGACTCACAATTTAATTAGAATAAGCTTCGAACGGGCCAAAAGAATAATCCATAAAGGAAAGGTGATGGGAGCCAACCATACACCAAATAAAAAATAATAAAAAATCGGGCATACCGAGTGTCGGGCCATACCGACGGAATTCCTGCGCATAATATAAATGAAACAACGTCTTGTATCATTAGTAGGAGTACGAGCTTTCCGGCAAGACTCCCCATTGTTCATACTGAAGGTATATACGTTCCAAGAGTTTTGAAGCTTGTTCTGGTTGTACTTTATGTTTATTAATATTTTATTAAAGGTGAACTCAAGACTCAACAACGTACACACATACAATTAATAAACAACAACCAAAACACTCTTATTTTAATGTTTTAATACTTGTGATTAACCAAGCAAGACTCTTGTGAAATTACTACCATGTTCCTCCTCACAAAAGTGAGATTCCACATCATGCACATTAACATGAGGGTTGTGCCCTTGCACGACAAATCCTAATTCATTTCATACAACATATTCCCAACTGAACCCTACATGTGCGGTGGCTTACGTGATCCAACCCTTCACATGTGGTAAAATAAATAGTACAACGTGAAGGAAATAATGCCCTTGGTCCAAGTATGCATTCTATGTTAAAGTCTAATAAATGCGGTTCAGTATTAATTAACAAGTTAATAATTCAGTGAGATCAAGTGAGCTGAATGCCTAGCTAGAGGCCGCTTCAGTTCAAGTGGAATTAATGATATTAATCCACAGCTTACTCTTGACTGAACCCGTAGGGTCACACAAATAGTACGTAAACGGATCAAGTATTTAATGGCATTAAATACTCCATCTATGGATATTCGGAACCGACGGATCTTGGTTTCAGTGGGAGCTAAGATCGTTACAGGCAAGAAATGAATACTCCGGAAACGATGATATTGCCGGAAACGGAAATATGGATCGTATCGGAAATATAAATATTATCCAAGTCGTAGATGTTGCCGGAAACGGAAACATGGTACGTATCGGAAAATATTATCGGAAATGGAAATATTGCCAGAATCGGAAATATTGCCGGAAACGGAAATATTGTCAGAATCGGAAATATTACCGGAATCGGAAAATAATTCCGGAAACGGAAATATTAAATATTTGTTCGAAACGGAAATTAATTCCGGAATCGGAAATATTAAATATTGTTCGTATCGGAAATGAATTCCGGAATCGGAAAATTTAATCGGAAGCGCATCGTACGAATAAGCATCGGACGAGGCCTGCCGGACGAGGCCCAGCACGAAGCCAGGCCATCGCCCAGCAAGCCAAGCGCGCCGCACAAACAGCCACGCCAGGCCCAGCGCAAGGCCAGGCCCAGCAGGCTGCGCAGCGCGCACAGCGCGCACAGCACGCGCAGCGCACAGCGCGCGCGGGCGCTGCGTGGGCTGCTGCTCGCGCGCACGCATGGGGCCCATCGTGGCAGCCGTGCGTGTGTGTGCAAGTGTTTGTGTTCGTGCACGTTTCCTAAAACATGCAGAGTTCGGTTAATGATTAAATTCCTAATTCTATTTGATAAATTAATTAAATTAGAGTTCTTGTAGGATTCTAGGTTTAATTAATTTGTATCTGAATAGGATTTCGATTCCCTTTCCATACCCCTATAAATATGAGGCTAGGGCTCACAATTTATAACAAGTTTTAAAAGTATTCAAAAGTGAGTTTTTTGAGAGAAAATTAAAACACACATCTTGCTCTTAAAAGTGCCGAAATTTTCTAGTACCTTAAGGGCGATTCTAGTTGGTCAATCTTAAGGCGGATCCGGACGTGCTGTGGACTATCTACGGAGGGACGACACTTGGAGTCCTAAAGACTTGTTCTTGTTCGGTTCGGGCGCAGCTAGGGAGGGCACGCAACAAAGAGTATGCATCTAAATTATGCTATATGATTATGTGTAAATAATATGTTGTCCTGGGTTAATGGTTGTTTCCGCATGATCTATGTAATGTCATATGTATCATAACCTAACAGTGGTATCACGAGCCCCTTATTATTTTCATAATCTAAATTGCATGAACATGGTTAAATATTACAAATTTGCAAGAATTAAAAGGGGTGATTAATTTTCGTAATTGTTAATTAATTGCAAATTGCGTTTATTTAATTATACGTACGCAGTTTTTCGGCAGTTTCTTCGTTACTCATCCGAATTGAGTGATTTTTGTGTCAATTCCGCATGTAAAAGGCATTCTAAAATTTTGACAAAAATAGTATTTTTCTGCCGAACCCAGAATTCTCAAATTCGAAGCCTAACTATGACTTTTCGAAGGTTTTAGTTTTTCGAATGCAAAATTTCGTAAATTTAAGATGTTAAATTAAATATTTGCGATTCTTGTTGATAAATCTTGAATTTTTTATTGACCTACTGCATATGTTTAACAAGTTTGAATGCCTAGTCTTGTTAATTATGCAATCTAATTTGTAATTATGATTAATTTGTTGAAAATTAGAATAATTTAGAATTAATTTGATTTTCATAATTAATTGTAATTTAATTAGAAACCTATGATTAAAAACCACCATAAAAATTGTAAATTTATGATAAATTTTAAATTTTTTTATGACCTAGACTTGAATCCATAACAATCGGAAATGAATTGGATAATAAATTTTCGATTTTTCGCCCTAAAATTATGAAATTAATATTATTTATTAATTTGTCATTAATTTTAAATATAAATTTTAAATTTTTATGCGATTCGTTCATAAAACTTGCACGCACGAAGCAATGGACGCTTCGTGTTACCCTTAAGGGGTGTTGTATAATGCGGGCATGCGACGACGAGCAAGGGAGCTCGTCGCCCGTGCGGCACGAATGCAATGAGCAAGGGCGTAGTGCACGAGCACAAGGCAGCAGCCCTGCCTTGTGTCGTGTGCCACGAGCAATGGACGAATGGGCATGGGCGAAGGGCGAGCCAAGGCAGTCGCGTGTGGGCAGCAAGCGAGCTGCGCCACCACGCGCGCTGCCTCGCACAAGAGCGCGCAGCCTCGCGCGCAGCGAGCGCAAGCTCGCGTGCCACGAGCGCTGCGCCCAGCATTGCTCGCGCGCACAACGAGCGAGGACTCGCGCGCACAGCCAGCATTGCTCGCGCGCACAGCGAGCGATGTCGCCCGCCCAGCGAGCGATGTCGCGCGCCCAGCGAGCGATGGCTCGCGCGCCCAGCGAGCGATGTCGCGCGCGCACTGCGAGCGATAGCTCGCGTGCGATGAGCGCTGGCGCGCGCAGCGAGCACCAATGCGTGCGGAGGCTTGCGATGGGGATGCAGCAGCTATGCGACGAGCGCATGGGCTGCGCGCACATGGCCAGCAATGGCTGTGTGCGTGCGGCCCATGGGCGTGCAACGCGTAGGGTGTTTGCGTTACGATTAAAGATCGTTTTGAATGTTTAACTTGAAAATTTCAGTTCACGTAATTTTAATTAATTTTAAAATTAATAATTTAAATTATTTTCTTGGATTTTAATTTTGAATATTGTAATTATAATAAATTTTATTTATTCTAATTAATTTACTAAAATTAAAATCATGAATTAATTTAAATACGACTGAAATAAAATTAAACTTTTGGATTCAACTATAAATTGATATGAGCTTTAAATTTTAATTAAATTTGTATGTTTCCGGTTGGACTAGAAATACATTTTTATGTTTAAAATTAGTAAAGCATATAAATTTGTTGGTTTAAGTGGGAGCTCTTTTTAGTCATATACTCTTGATTAGGTCTACAAATCCTTAAGGTTAAAACAACTTGATTAGAATTAATAAGGACTGAATAATTGGTAGATTATTGGTGCCCTTGATTAATTGCTGCAAATGTTTACATGATGCATAATGTGTTTTACTAACCAGCTATGTGGGCCATTCATGATAATGAATGGGTGAATGGTATATATATTGTATATGTACTGTTTTGCAGGTTATGAAGTGACTAGTATGGCCCAAATAGGATAGAAAATATGGTCTGCGTACCATTAATTTGAATGCAATTGGTCTAAAGTACCAAAGTTATTTTTCAATTCAAATATGGTCTGCGTACCATCAAATAGTTGTAATTAGTTATAACTTATCCTATTTGAAGAAAATGGTGCCTCCCACGGAGATTTTCAAGACGGACTTTGAAGTCAAAGCTTCAAGATGAAGTCGGGCCATACTAGATCACATTTATCTTATGCATGTTTTAAGTTATTTATTGTTTTAAATATGTCTTAAAATGCATGAGATCAAAAGCTTGATTATGTTGCATGATTAAGGATTTTAGTTCACTTAAAATCTAACCAACATAGTAAGAGCCTTAAGTTCCAAACTTAAAAATTGAGTTAAAAGGTGCCATGCCAAAATATACACTTGCTTGGATATCCTTTACATCAATCTAGTAATAGTTTTCGCTCAGCGAGGTGTTACTTATTGGTCCTAAAGGGGCAAGGTACACAAATAATTGTGAGTACATGTTAGTTTTGGTGAAACTCAACGATATAAGTAAGGAGTCCTTTTATGTCGTGGCAAATTCGATAGGTTTACCTAATAAGTTCTTAGACGTACCTATCAACCAAGAATAGTTTCTAGACTATTAGCAAAAGGCTTTTGCTTACCTAAGATGTTCTAGGATTAAGTCGACAAACTGTGCTTAGTTCTTCAATGATTTTAGGATCTTGGAATCATTTTATTCACACCTGCCGGAACACATAACTTGAATAAAATGCTTAATAAACATTGAATTATGCATGTATGCTAGAATTTAAGTTTATTAAGAGAAACTGTGAATGGTTATTTATTTGTTTATTCTTTTCAATTGTAGTTTTTAATATGGCAAACAACAATTCATTCAACATTCGATCAATTCTCGAAAAGTAGAAGTTGAACGGGAAAAACTTCCTTGACTGGCAAAGGAACTTGCAAATAGTTCTTATGCAGGAAGAAAAGGAGTATGTCCTGGATGAGGCGATGCCCGAAGCTGCAGGCGACGGGGTCACTCAGGCAGCCCTCAATCGTTGGATTGATGCCAACAAGGATGTGAAATGTCTAATGCTCGCCACCATGAGTGCGGATCTGCAGAAAACGTTCATCAACTCAGATGCTTTCACAATCATCAGTGAGTTGAAGAACATGTTCCAAGATCTGGCTCGAGTCGAAAGATTCGAGACTCATAGGCAAATTCTTGAGACCAAGCTTAAGAAAGGCGAGCCCGTAAGTCCACATGTTCTCAAAATGATTGGACTCATTGAGAATATGAGTCGGCTGGATCACAAATTTTCTCAGGAAATGGCTATAGACACCATCCCACATTCTCTTCATAGCGGGTATGATCAGTTCAAACTGAACTACAGTATGAATAGTCTGGACAAAACGCTCACTGAGCTTCACGGTATGCTGAAGACCGCTGAAAAGATGCTCAAAAGTGATAAGCAGGATGTGCTTATGGTGCGTGGGGGCAAGTTCAAGAAATCTGGAAAGAAGAGGAATGCTAAGAAAGGTGGCAACAAGGCCAGCCCAACTAAGCAAACTGGCGCCAAATCTGCAAAGAGGAAGGTCAGTCAACCCACTTCTGAATCCGAATGCTTCTACTGCAAGAAGAAGGGGCATTGGAAGAGAGATTGCTTGAAGCTAAAGGAAGATCAGAAGAACGGAACAGTCGTTCCATCTTCAGGTATTTTCGTTATAGACTGTATACTTGCTAATTCAACTTCTTGGGTATTAGATACAGGTTGTGGCTCACACTTATGTTCCAATCCACAGGGACTAAGAAGAAGTAGAAAGTTAAGCAAGGGTGAAGTCGACCTACGAGTGGGAAATGGAGCACGGATTGCTGCATTAGCCGTAGGAACTTACTATTTGTCGTTGCCCTCCGGGCTAGTTTTGGAACTGGAAGAATGTTTCCATGTTCCAAGTCTTACTAAAAACATCATTTCAGTTTCTTGCTTAGATGCTAAGGGATTTTCCTTTTTAATAAAAGACAATAGTTGTTCGTTTTATTTTAAAGAGATGTTTTATGGATCTGCTAGATTAGTCAATGGACTTTATTTATTAGATCACGACAAACAAGTATATAACATAAATACCAAAAAGGCCAAAAAGGATGATTCAGATCTCACCTATCTGTGGCATTGTCGATTAGGCCATATAAACTTGAAACGCTTAGAAAGACTTCAAAGGGAAGGAATTCTAGAGCCATTTGACTTAGAGGATTATGGTAAATGCGAATCATGTTTACTTGGCAAAATGACAAAGCAACCTTTCTCTAAAGTTGGAGAAAGAGCAAATGAACTATTGGGTTTAATCCATACAGATGTATGTGGACCAATGAGTACAAATGCTAGAGGTGGTTTCAGCTACTTTATCACTTTCACTGATGACTTCAGTAGGTATGGTTATGTCTACCTAATGAAGCATAAGTCTGAATCCTTTGACAAATTCAAGGAATTTCAGAGTGAAGTAGAGAATCAATTAGGCAAGAAGATTAAGGCACTGCGGTCTGATAGAGGCGGTGAATATCTGAGCTATGAATTTGATGACCATCTGAAAGAATGTGGAATTCTATCAGAATTGACTCCTCCTGGAACACCACAATGGAACGGTGTGTCAGAACGGAGGAACAGAACCTTGCTAGACATGGTCAGGTCAATGATGGGTCAGGCCGAACTTCCATTAGAATTTTGGGGACATGCACTAAATACAGCTGCACTCACTATAAATAGAGCTCCGTCTAAAGCTGTCGAAAAGACTCCATACGAATTATGGTTTGGAAAGCCTCCAAATGTGTCTTTTCTTAAGATTTGGGGATGTGAAGTATACGTTAAACGATTAATTTCAGACAAACTTCATCCAAAATCTGACAAATGTATCCTTGTGGGCTATCCAAAGGAAACAAAGGGGTATTACTTCTACAATACATCTGAGAACAAAGTGTTTGTTGCTCGAGATGGTGTCTTTTTGGAGAAGGATCACATTTCCAAAATGACAAGTGGGAGAAAAGTAGACCTCGAAGAAATTCGAGTCGAACAACAAACTCTAGAGAATGCTCAAGATGACATTCAGGATGAAACTCAGAGATCTTTAGAAGAATCTGGTGAGAATCATGGTCAATCTAGAAATGTTACCCCGCGTAGATCGCAAAGATATAGATCTCAACCGGAAAGGTACTTAGGTATTTTGACGAACGAGAGCTATGACGTTCTATTACTTGAAAGTGATGAACCTGCGACTTACAAACAAGCTATGACGAGCCCTAGCTCCAAGCAGTGGCAAGAAGCCATGCAATCTGAATTAGACTCCATGTCTGAAAACCAAGTATGGGATTTGGTCGATTTGCCAGATGGCTACCAAGCCATTGGAAGCAAATGGGTTTTCAAACTGAAAAAGGACAAGGATGGGAAACTTGAAGTTTTCAAAGCTAGATTGGTCGCAAAAGGTTACAGGCAAGTCCACGGTGTGGATTACGATGAAACCTTTTCACCAGTTGCAATGCTAAAGTCTATTCGAATAATGTTAGCAATCGCTGCATATTACGATTACGAAATATGGCAGATGGATGTCAAAACTGCTTTCTTAAACGGCGTTTTAACAGAAACTGTGTTTATGACACAGCCTGAAGGTTTTGAGGATCCAAAGAATGCTAAAAAGGTATGCAAGCTAAAGAAGTCAATCTACGGATTGAAGCAGGCATCCAGGAGCTGGAATATACGTTTTGATGAAGCAGTCAGTGACTTTGGTTTCATCAAGAACGCGGACGAATCTTGTGTATACAAGAAGGTCAGTGGGAGCAAAATTGCTTTCCTAGTATTATATGTCGACGACATATTGCTTATCGGAAATGACATTCCTATGTTGAACTCTGTCAAGATTTGGCTTGGGAAATGTTTTTCGATGAAGGATCTAGGAGAAGCACAGTACATATTGGGCATCAAGATTTACAGAGATAGATCTAAAAAGATGATTGGACTTAGTCAAAGCACTTATATCAATAAGGTGCTTGATAGGTTCAAGATGGCGGACTCCAAGCGAGGCTACCTACCCATGTCTCATGGAATGACTCTAAGCAAGACTCAGTGCCCAAAAACACTTGATGAGCGTAGACGAATGAATGGGATTCCATATGCATCATTGATTGGTTCAATAATGTATGCTATGATATGTACACGCCCAGATGTTGCGTACACACTCAGTGCTACGAGCAGATACCAGTCAGACCCAGGAGAGGCGCATTGGACTGCTGCCAAGAATATTCTGAAGTACCTGAAAAGGCACAAAGATGACTTCCTGGTCTATGGTGGAGATGATGAATTAATTGTTAAAGGCTATACGGACGCAAGTTTCCAAACCGACAAAGATGATTTTAGATCACAGTCTGGGTTTGTCTTCTGCCTCAACGGAGGTGCAGTAAACTGGAAAAGTGCTAAGCAAAGCACCATTGCGGATTCTACAACTGAAGCGGAGTACATTGCTGCACATGAAGCAGCAAAGGAAGCTATATGGCTAAGGAAGTTCATAGGTGAACTTGGTGTAGTCCCCTCCATTAAAGGACCAATAGCCCTGTATTGTGATAATAACGGAGCTATTGCACAGGCAAAGGAGCCTAGACACCACCAGAGAGTCAAGCATGTACTTCGTAGATTTCACCTTCTACGAGAGTTCGTTGAAAGAAAAGAAGTCGAGATAAACAAGATTGGAACTGATGACAACATATCAGATCCATTAACTAAACCTCTGCCGCAGGCGAAGCACAACTCGCACACTGCAGCTATGGGAATCAAGCATATTGGAGAATGGCTTTGATGTCCCTGTTTAATGTTTTAAAGTTTTAGAGTTTAAATCTTTGTAAAACATTATTGGTTAATCATTCACAACAAATGAAAAGAATTCATTTTTCCATTTAATTAGTGGTTTATTAAATGATGAGTCCCTTCAATTTGACGATATATTCAAGATAGACTGTCAGGACCAGTTCTGTGACTAAGAAATGTCTATCAAGTGAACTTGAATGTCAAAGGTTGAAAATGGTCCCTAGTCGAAGTTTTCTATAAAATTGGACGCATAGAAAACGTTAGACGATTAGAATGCAAGATGACTAGTAGTTCTGTTTCTTGAACTATGTGGACATGGAAATGTCATAATCATTTGCATAGATACTTACTTTGGGAAGACTAGTATCGGACAAGACCTATGAAACTTTACTGTAAGAGATGAAAATCTGTGATAAGTAAATTTCATTAAAATTATTAGACACTAAATCCTCAATACCTGAGTGCTTTGAGATTACTTGTTTGAGAACTGGTTGCTTTGACGTTGACCAACCGTCGCACCGTAAAAGGAGGCTATAAAGGCAACGCTCAGGTAATCACCTATCAAACGAATTCTAATCTCAAGATCGCAAGATTGGGATTGTCCTCCCATAAATCGGGATGTGATGCTTAAAAGTTGTACAAGGCCACTCGGAGAGCTAGAAACTGTGAAATGCATGGCCGTGCTCGGATGAATCATAGGCTATGATTATCTGTTTATTTGATCAGTTGAACTCTGAAACCGAGGAACACCTCTGGACATAATAAGGATGACAACTCTTACCTTATCTTCAAGAGCAAGCATCGAGCGACAAAGGAATTAGGAAATGCACACTTGTCCCTAAGGACAAGTGGGAGACTGAAGGAAATAATGCCCTTGGTCCAAGTATGCATTCTATGTTAAGTCTAATAAATGCGGTTCAGTATTAATTAACAAGTTAATAATTCAGTGAGATCAAGTGAGCTGAATGCCTAGCTAGAGGCCGCTTCAGTTCAAGTGGAATTAATGATATTAATCCACAGCTTACTCTTGACTGAACCCGTAGGGTCACACAAATATTACGTAAACGGATCAAGTATTTAATGGCATTAAATACTCCATCTATGGATATTCGGAATCGACGGATCTTGGTTTCAGTGGGAGTTGAGATCGTCACAGGCAAGAAATGAATACTCCGAAAACGATGATATTGCCGGAAACGGAAATATGGATCGTATCGGAAATATAAATATTATCCAAGTCGTAGATGTTGCCGGAAACGGAAACATGGTACGTCTCGGAAAATATTAATGGAAATGGAAATATTGCCGGAATCGGAAATATTGCCGGAAACGGAAATATTGTCAGAATCGGAAATATTATCGGAATCGGAAAATAATTCCGGAAACGGAAATATTAAATATTTGTTCGAAACGGAAATTAATTCCGGAATCGGAAATATTAAATGTTGTTCGTATCGGAAATGAATTCCGGAATCAGGAATTTAATCGGAAGCGTATCGTACGAATTAGCATCGGCCGAGGCCCGCTAGACGAAGGCCCAGCACGAAGCCAGGCCATCGCCCAGCGAGCCGCACGCAGCAACGCACGCCTCGACCAGGCCCAGCGCAAGGCCAGGCTCAGCCAAGGGCGCGCGCGCACGCAGCACCGCACATGGGATGTGCGCTTGTCGTGGGCCGCAAATTCGGAGTGCACACAAATTCGGAGTTGTGTTAATCCTGGAGGGTGACCGCTTTTGTTCTACTGCACCAGGACGTAGTGCGGAATCGTCTTTTAGGACAGTGGTATCCCATGGCGCAACAATTGTTCATTATTTGTTCATCCAATTGTTCGCATCATCGAGATAAGTCAATTCTAACTATATTATTATAGCAACATTATTATTTTATTGTTTAATATGCAACAATCTAAAAGACGATTGATATATGTTGCGTATGTTTTTGATGTTGTTATAGATGTTGATCTCTTTAATTGGTCGGACTTATACGACGATATGAAAATATACGAAATCGGGAAACACGAAATTTTTGTTGATATTCCTTGGCCTTGAAATCAGATTGCTATTATCAAGGGGAGTTTTCTGAATTTCTACTAGTATTAATGTCATCGCATATTTTGTTGTTTGTATTTGTGAAAGAAAATATGGTGAACCGTGAATTATGAAATTTATTTTCGTAAGGACTGGATTAACATTTTAGTTGCTTGATTTTATCCTATTTTTGTGCCAGTATAAATTGCAGCTCTTTCCGTTACTAGCGACAATGCAACTGTGATCTTCTGTAGTTGTTTCTTGAATTGCGCTAATTTACATACTCCGTATTTCTTTTTGAAATGGAGAAATTATAGCCGTATGTTGCCTAATACTTTGAATGCACTGGTTTGTTACTTGGGCTAGATGAAGAGATAAGGTTTTTGTATTCCTTGTCACCGTGGTAAATGAAGAGATGTTTTCTAACTTTTATTTTGTCTCTTTTGATGTAATCGGCCCTTTGGATATTATTTTGTTGGATGAGCAACCATCGACCTTTGATAAATACTCCGTATTAGCTATTTAATTTGTTGTATAAATATTTGATGTGTATTCAAGAATTTTTTATTATTTTATTATTCTTAAAAGTATAATACTCTAATGCGATTGTCGCCTAGTGTTTATAATTACGACACTAGTATCATTATTATTGCCGATAAATTTGTCGTGGTTCCTGATTATCAGATGTTGGAATATGTACAGAAAATTGCTACACTTCTCGCAGATGATCGGCCAAGACCTCTCATCATGTGGGAGCCACACCTTTGTTTAGGTGTTATCCTGGATTATGGAAGGTCTTTATTATTATAAGGAGAGGATGGGCAGGTATCTTCTTGCTAAAGAACTAATTAGCTGTCCTGATGCTTGAGAACTAGAGTCCCAGGTGGAAAAATCTATTTAACTAGTGGTCAAGGTGAGTGTGCCTCGCGGATATAAGTTGTCGTGCCAGGAGTTGTTTTTTGGCATAGGCATCTCTAAGGTTTGACACCAACTTTGTTGATACAGTTGTGAATTGATTAGCCTCAATCTAGTAAGAAGTTTTGCAGGTACAATTGTCGTTTATACGTTCCTACTTTCTAAGGGTGTACGTTGATGTTGCCTCACCTTTATAAAGGCATATACGGCTAATATTCGACCCAAACAAGATACATATTCGACCCAAACAAGATACAATGATTGAGACGGTTACTTAAATTGGATTGATGGCTAATTGTTTCATTCCATAACTGTGATAATTGCTGGAGAAGTGGTTCCTAAAAATAAAGTGGCTTAGTTGGTTAATTATTAATTTTTAGAATCTATTTGAATTATTTACAATTTGTTTTAAGTGCTTAATTATTATTCTGGATTATTGGTGTTGTCTCTTTGTATTGTATTTACATAGAAAATGATTGCAAGAGTCGCGGTAGCACTTGAAGCACGAGGCTTTGATGGGTTGTATATGTCTGAGATTTATAGTTGAGATGGGTAATGTAACTCGACTAACCCGTTGTGAAATATTGGCGATACATGGGGAAGCTCCTTATCTTTAATATTGTCAAGTTTAACTTATTTATATTTTTTAGTTATGTACCTTCTCATAGTGTCTCATGTTAGGTATTTTATTTAATACCCTAACAGGGAATGTGGGGGTTGAGGTTAAAACTTGAACACTAATGAATAAGTTGTGATGAGAAATTGATCACTAGTAAGATTTTGCATGTGTGTTAGACGTACTCTAGTTGACATAACTACTTTTATGCGATGCTAGCAATACTAAAGTGGGAATGTGGGATTGCTCATATACTACTTGGCGAACATGTGTTGTGATGGTAGTATATCCACCAGGCACGATAGTAAGGAAGTCTTAAATAGCTTTATAATATATGCATATTTTATATTATTCATATATGTTTTACTTGTGCCCCTGTTTATGCATAATTTTTACCTTTGATAAATAGTTGTGAAATGTGGGGGTGAGCTAGTGTTTTGAGAATAACTAATAAGTTAGTTGCAAACTTGGTTATGGTGAGTACATATATGTTTGTGAAGCTACCAAATGATTGTTACAAGCATCTAAGTACATAGTGGTATGTGAAGTCTTACTGGATACTACTCCTTTTCTTGGCTAATAATGTTTGAGATTTATTGCATGTGTATATTCTAATCTATTATCTTTGAATGTGCCAATATGGATTGAGGTAATCATATGTTGTTGCCTTTCACACTCTATAATGATGTTGGTAAGACTAATGTTTCCAATGTCTTAAGCCAAGATAAAGGTTCGAGGTCAATTATATGATACTTTGATGGCTTGGTAAGGCTAATGAGTTGATCCATGCACATTTAATCTTATTCATGGAGAATGTTTGGTAATTCTCAATTACCTAATATACACTTGATGTGGTTCTTGGATTCTAGCATACTATTATTGATAGTTTTGAGAAAGTACCCTCAAAATATTGTGCTAATGTGTTTGTAATAGTATAATGCGGTGATCACTTACTCTTGATTTGTTGTTGCTTTGCAGTTGGGACAATCATATCATTACTAGTAAATTTGATTTTACTAGGTGATATTATGTAATGTTAAGAGAAGATGCAAAGCATAAGTATAATTCACTTTACACTATGAAGCTGAGCTCATAGGACTGAATCTAAGATGTCAAGAGAACAAGGTCAGTAAGTTGGTTAAGTCGTACGTTGAAGAACTTAAGCAAGCTTCTTAATGATGAATTACAAGTTTGACAAGACTATGTCTGGTAATGCTTTTCATGTCATTAAAGGTGACTCTTGTGTTTATTCTAAGCATGATTCCCTTGGTTGAGTGATCGTATGTCTTTATGTGGATGATATAATATGTTTGACACTAACTTGGATCGAATAAATGAGAAAAAAGAATTTCTAAATTCAGTATTTTAAAATGATAAACCACATGGATGAGGCACTAAGCTGTCTCACTAAGCTGAAAAATTTGCTTAAAATGTTTTTCTCATTTAATGTCGATCAAGTTAGGACTCTTTTTGATGCAAACATCCACTTAAAGATAAAAGTGATCTAGTTTGTCAATCCGAAAATGCTAATATTGTTGGTAGTGTTATATGAACTACACTGCTCTTGACATTGATTATTCTGTGAAGTGAATTGAGCAGGTACAAGCATGGCCCAAGTAATGATTATTGGGATGCTATAAGGTGATTGCTTCAGGTACCATTTCGGTACCATGGATTGGAGTTTGCACTACTTCGAATTTCCAGGAGTGTTGGAGGGATTATGTGATCCCTATGTGGTATCTGTAAATTATAAAGTTCACTCCAACAGTGGTTATGTATTCACCCTAGGGGGGTGGAGCTGTATCTTGGAAATCTTGCAAGCAATCTTGTACTAATTAACTGTTACGACTAATATAAAATATTAATTTATTGCTATTGAGTTGGCAGGTTAAGAGGCAAAATGGTTGAGGGATTTGCTTGCAGATATTCCACTATGGGGGATGCCAGCTCCTTCAGTTGCAACTGTTGTTGCAAATAACCATGCACATTATGGAAGAATGACACATACGTTTGAGGCATAAGGTCTTCAAATATATGTTGTCTATTGCGTAAATCTTTAGACTGTGTTTCTGAAATGAATAAACCGGATCCGTAAACGAAAGGCCTATAATGAAAACTAGTTTTGGAAACATTGGAAGGGATGGGCGTGAGGCCAATTGGATGAATTGTAAAGTAATGAACTCCTACTCTCAGAGTTCAAAGGACGACATTATGATATAATTTGGAATCACAAAATTTTTATTTTTGTCCATCCCCTAGATGTTATTATGTGCTTGCTACAATTAGAAAGAGGTTGAGTATACGGCTCTTAATGAACCCATATCCATATTTTTGGTGGTGTGAAGGTAGCTCACACTTGATGGGATTCACCTACGTAGGTGTGGAAGTGTGGCCCCTTCCTATGAGAATTTTGATATGGGCTATTCTCTAGAGCACCTATGAGCATATCCAGGTCGGATGTATGGCCAGTATAAGGAGTCACTTTTATTCGCGGAGTCGGAATATCATACATATTCAGTTGCGTGCTTTGAGTGACGGGTTTCTAACTCCCTATCAAGTTCAATACGAATGTCACTTGGTAGGAAAGATTTCATAGCTCAAATGTCACTATGTGTTAATTCAAGTTGAAAGACATTGACACCTATTCAATTGTTATGTTTTGTCCAAAACCAATCTCTTTCTTTCTTTTTCACATCTTCGAACCTGTGGGGGATTGTTGGAAGTTCTTGTTGGGGAATGCAAAAGAAAAGAGTGTAAATATATGAATATTGTTTATTGTCCCACATTGAAAGAATTCCTCATTTCCTCCTTGCTTATATATTGGGTTGTGAGTGTAACTCACACGCGCGTCGTCCGGGTCGGGCTTGGGCCACGAGTTGTGGGCCTGGGCTCTTGGGCATGCGATCCGCGGGCATGGGTGGGTTTTGTGGGTCTTACATATTCTTTTTTGGTACCGGGAAATTTTGGTTAAAACATTGTTACGGGAATCTGTATTGATTACGTAACCGTTGGTTTAATTAGCCTTAATGGTGGCCGTTAAAATCTTTATTATTCTGCCCGTTTTGGTCTCTTGCTTTTCCTAAAGTTTGATTATTTAATCAAACTTTGTATCTTCCCAAATAGCATCCATAATATACACCATTCCAGAAAATCAATCACATGCTTTCTCTCTTGAATTGCTCTCGGTTTTTGGACAAATATTCTGACTCCATTCGGGTTTGTGAGTGCACACAAATTCGGAGTTGTGTTAATCCTGGAGGGCGACCGCTTTTGTTCTACTGCACCAGGAGGTAGTGCGGAATCATCTTTTAGGACAGTGGTATCCCACGGCGCAACAATTGTTCATTATTTGTTCATCTAATTGTTCGCATCATCGAGATAAGTCAATTCTAACTATATTATTATAGCAACATTATTATTTTATTGTTTAACATGCAACACCTTTGAGAAAGGTTGCTTTGTCAATTTGCCAAGTAAACAAGATTCGCATTGATCAATCTTCTCTAAGTCGAATGATTCTAGAATTCCCTTCCCTTGAAGTAATTCCATGCGCTTTGTGTTTATATGGCCTAATCGACAATGCCACAGAAATGTGAGATCCAAATCACCAGTTTTAGCCCTTTTGGTATTTATGTTATAAATGTGTTTGCTCGTATCTAGCACATATAGACAATTTTCTTGTTGTACTGAACCATAAAACATTCCATTCAAAGAAAAAGAACAACTATTGTTTTTAAGTTGAAAACTAAAACCTTTAGAATCCAAACTTGAAACGGACATAATGTTTCTGGTGATACTAGGAACATAGTAACAGTTTTCTAGTTCCAAAACAAAACCACTAGGCAAAAAAATAAAATAAGATCCAACGGCTAATGCAGCAATCCGTGCTCCATTTCCCACACGTAGATCCATCTCGCCTTTTATCAAGCTTTCTACTTCTCCTTAGTCCCTGCGAATTGGAACATAAGTGTGAGCCACAACCAGTATCTAATACCCAAGAAGTAGAATTAGCAAGATTACAATGTATAACATACATACCTGAAGGAGAAGCAATGTTCCCGTTCTTCTCATCTTCCTTTCCCTTCAAGCAATCCCTCTTCCATGGCCCCTTCTTCTTGGAGTAGAAGCATTCAGAGTCGGCAGGAGAACGAGTCACCCTCTTCTGTTTACCAGAACTGGTGTCGTTGGACTTGGATGAGGGCGCAGCCTTGCCCTTACCCTTCTTGCCCTTATTCTTGCCTGATTTCTTGAAGTTCTTGAAGGAAATATGTCCTTCACCCAAGGTGCATTAAGTCTAATACCAAGGTTCAGATTAATTGCGAACAATTAATTCAGTGAGATCAAGTGATCGGAACAGCTAGCTGGAGCAATGTTTCCGATCAGTGAGTTCTAATGGATATTGAACTCACAACTTACTCTTGACTAAACCTACAAGGTCACACCAATGACACGTAACAGATCACCGGATTAAATGAATCGGAAATTCATTTAATAGCTTTTCGGGATTTAAGTTGGAAACGTATTATACGATACGACCTTGCATCGGAATCGTATATCGTATCGCGAATATTCGTAAGCTAGGCGAAACGAATAAATCGTATCGTACGACGGTGATTCGTCGTATACGAAACGATAAATAATATATCGGAAATATATTAAACGCGGATGGGCGCGAAGCACTCAAGGCCCATGGGCGCGCGCCCTAGGCAAGCAAGCAAGGCGACACAACAGCGCTGGCCCATGGCCGAGCAGCTGTGTGCGCGCGCGGGCCAAGACCACGACACAGCAGCAGCAGCGCGGCCCACGGCCCAGCTCGCTGTGCGTGTCCGTGTGATGCTGCGCGGGCTTGCTAGCCGGCCTTTCCTTATGGCTTGGTCGGTTAGTAAGGTTATGTAAATAACCTTATGACCTAATTCCCAACTAACTGCAATCACAATTCAGATTACACACAACCCTAGGAAAAAACAGAGAACCCTAATTCTCTTTGTGCCTCCATAATGTGTTCATCCCAAAAAGGAAATCTCTTTATCAATTGTCTAAGCTACGATAATCAAGACGGATCTGATCGTGTCGGTGAACCAAGTAGAGGAACGACAAGTGGAGTTCTTTGTTCGTGTTCGTTGACGGATTATTGTGGAAAACACGCTTCGAATGTAAGTTTGCTTAATCTGTGCTTTATACATGTTTCCTGGCTTTGGGGATTGTTCCGCACATGTTATTATGTTTAACTGTATTCCCCTACAGTGGTATCAAGAGCCTTATGTATTCAAAGCATGAATTAGCATGATTATTATTGTTTTTGCATTGTCGAAATTTTTGGATTTTTTGTTGATTTTTCGGAATTTTTTCGAATTATGGGATTAATTGCGAAATTGGCAGTTCCGAAATAAAAAATATTCGCTTTTTCGATTTTTAAAAACCTAATCTGATGGAAAACGATTTTCTAAGATCAACTCATGCGAATAGAATTGCGAAAACAGGCCTCGAAGCATCAGTTTTTGGGCGTTTTTGTTAATTTTTATTAAAAATTAAATGTGTCGGACAGTAATTCAATTAAAAGGTCGACCTAAACTACTCGGAATTGCTTGATCTATGGTAAAAATTTCAGAGTTTTCCGATAAGCATAAACCCTAATTTTTCCTTTCCCCAATTCGTAAAATTTACAACCCTAATTGAATTTTAATTAATTTTGGATTAAAAATTCGGTTAATTGGGGAAGGGGATATAATTTCATGGGTCAGTGGCTAATTTTAAAAATTATTGGATTAAAATTTTGAATGGTTTCGTTAATTTTAATCGCACTTAAACCAAATTATTAATAATCTGAAATTTAATTGTTTATGAACGATATAAAGTTTCGGATTTTATTAATTAAAAGTTCAAACTTTAAATGTTGATTCGTTCGTTCTTAAAAGTTTGAATATTGTTAGCCCTTGATTTAATAATTTTACAAAATTGGATTATCGTTAAAGTTTATTGAATCGTTAAAAATCGTTGTTTTTCAAAAATAAAAATCGTAACTTTTTTGAAAAATAAAATTAATGCAAGTTCGTGAAATTAAATTTAATTTTAATTAAGTTGGTCCGTATCACGAACCAAAAACACGAACACATGTGTGTGGTGGGCGTGTGGCTCGACGAGCCATGCGAGATACCGTGCGCAATCGAGTCGCAGCAACGCGGGCAGCAGCATGCACGCTGCGTGCCGCGCGCGCTGGGCGAGAGGTCAAGAGCGTGTGTTGCGCGCATTGCTGGGCGCAAGCCCTTGCGATGGTGCAGCGATGCGCTACGACGAGTCGAGCAAGGCACGTAGGGCAGCAGCGATGCTGCGGGTACGCGTGCGCTGGCGTGCGATGGGTGCGGGCTATGCTCGCATGCCTCGTAGGCCATGCGACGGCTGCGATGGCTGCGGGCTATGCTCGTGTGCATCGTAGGCCACGCAATGCTAATGGGCTGGGCGCAAGCCTAGCCCAAGTAAGCACATGACAATTTTTTTTTGTTGGGCTTGACTTATTTGCATTAATTTGGGCTAACGGGATATTTAATTTAATATTTTATTTGCTTGGGCCGGGCCGCGAGTTTTAATTTAATATTTCATAATTAATTATCCGGAATAATTATTGGTTTGAGTGGGAGCCACTAAATGAAATTAAAATGAAATAATTATTTTAATTATTTCGTAGGTCGCATTATTTTAATTAAATTCAATTTTAATTAGAATAAAGTCTAAGGATTAATAATTTGGAAATTGATTAATCTTTTAGGACGCGTTTATGTGAACGTGAATTTTAATTAATTCACGTAAATACTTACATATTAACATAGGCCATTCGTTTTAGCATACGAATGGGTGAATGCGTAGAATATATATTTTATGCAATGCAGGTACTCCAAGTGACTAGTATGGCCAAATTTAGGATAGTTAAATACGGTCTGCGCACCGTTCTATCTTTGAATGTAAAGTTTTAAATATGGTCTGCGTACCATGGAAATTTTGATGTAATTTATTATTTTCAAGTATTTCTAAGTTTAGAACTTTAAGTTAGCATTTGAACGAAGATTCAAGACGATGCCAAGCTAACAAGGAGGTGATGAAGATTGGATGCTTCAAGACAAGAAGTTTTGGGCCATACTAAATCACCAATTATTTATGCAATTTAATATATATATTATGCGTGAATGTATGAATGTATGTATGCTTTGCATGAACAGGTTGTTTCCTATGAATCGATTAGTTTTAAGTTCACTAAATAATCGAACCAACATAGAAACAACTAGGTCCAAGTAATATTGAGTTTTAAAAATTGCCTTCCAAATCAACACTTACAAAAATCTAGGGATCTAAGATAGTAGGTTTACGCTAAAGCGAGGTGCTATTTTAGTTGACTTAGATGGTAAGACGTACTAAAGGAGCACGTTGATTGAGGTTATAACTCAAACAACAATGGCATTAAGTTGTGGCAATGGGATAAATTATGGCATTAATTTATTAACCAACACTAGAAGAAAAAACCTCAAGTGCGGGCTCATTTTAAGGGGTTTAGTGCGGGCTTTTACATGTGCAGCACATGGCCTGCCCGCACTTGATGTTTCTCAAGTGCTGCCAATTTGAAAAATGAGCCCGCACTTGACATATTTTGTGCTGCCAATTATAGAATATGAGCCCGCACTTGACATATTTGGTCCTGCCAATTTTGAAAATGAGCCCGCACTTGACATATTTGGTGCTGCCAATTTTGAAAATGAGCCCGCACTTGACATATTTGGTGCTGCCAAATTTGAAAAAGAGCCCGCACTTGACATAGAAATGGGCAGCACAAGCATAAAAATGAGCCGCACTTGATATACAAATGAGCCACACTTGGTTTATAAATGAGCCGCACTTGGCCTATAAATGAGCCGCACTTGATCTAGATTTGTTGTATTACCGATTTTCCTGCTACATATTATAATTGGACCAAGCCACTGATTAACCTCCATACGTCACATAAAAAGTATCCAATTATATAGATAATTAAATTAAATAGTATATAATTGTAAATATAAAAGTCGATTACATTAACTCATATGAAAAACTAGCATCCATAATTTAAGATTCAGTACAAGAAAATATCAAAGACAACCACTGGTGAAATGCCACTCCCTCGAACTCCATCTATCTCCTCAAACTTCATCTATTTCCTCGTACTTCATCTATCTCCTCAAAGGTGAAAGGCCGCTTCCTCGGATTATTGAATACCTTAAAAAGATCGACCATCAAAAAATATATATACACTTTAGTTATATTATAAACATTGAATCGTACAATAAATTAAGACTTAATTTGTTCATAACAAAGAAATAATGAACCGTATAATAAACAAAATTGGTTAATTTCGGTCCCAAATTTCATCTAATGAACTTAAATGAGTATTTTAAAGTCCTTCCATATTTAATACACTTAGTTTTATGTTTCATAGACTCATTCTCACCCATTTAGTGAAGTTATGCACATTTAAGCCTCGTAGTTCATTATCGGTCATATTTTGACTAAAATGGCTAATTTCGATCCCAACTTTCAATTAATGAACTTAAATGAGTATTTTAAAGTCTTTCCATGTTTGATACACTTAGTTTTATGTTTCAAATACTCATTCTCACTCATTTTGGTGAAGTTATGCACATGTAAGCCTCGTTAGTTCATTATCGATCACATTTTGACTAAAATGGCTAATTCCGGTCCCAAGTTTCATCTAATTAACTTAAGTGAGTATTTTAAGTCTTTCCATGTTTAATACACTTAGTTTTATGTTTAAAATACTCATTCTCACCCTTTTTGGTGAAGTTATGCACATTTAAGTCTCGTTAGTTCATTATCGGTCACATTTTGACTAAAATAACTAATTTCGGTCCCAACTTTCACCTAATGAACTTAAATGAGTATTTTAAAGTATTTCCATGTTTGATACACTATGTTTTATGTTTCAAGGGCTCATTCCCACCCATTTTGGTGATGTTATGCACATTTAAGCCTCGTTAGTTCATTATCGATCACATTTTGACTAAAATGGTTAATTTCGGTCCCAACTTTCAACTAATGAACTTAAATGAGTATTTTAAAGTCTTTCCATGTTTAATACACTTAGTTTTATGTTTCAAAGACTCATTCCCACCCATTTTGGTGATGTTATGCACATTTAAGCCTCATTAATTCATTATCGGTCACGTTTTGACTGAAATGGCTAATTTCGATTCTAACTTTCAACTAATGAACTTAAATGAGTATTTTAAAGTCTTTGCATGTTTAATACACCTAGTTTTATGTTTAAAAGACTCATTCTCACCATTTTGGTGAAGTTATGCACATTTAAGCCTCGTTAGTTCATTATTGGTCACATTTTGACTAAAATGGCTAATTTCGATCCCAACTTTCAACTAATGAACTTAAATGAGTATTTTAAAGTCTTTCCATGTTTGATACACTATGTTTTATGTTTCAAAGACTTATTCTCACCCATTTTGGTGATGTTGTGCACATTTAAGCCTCGTTAGTTCATTATCGGTCACATTTTGACTAAAATGGCTTATTTCGGCCCCAACTTTCAACTAATGTACTTGAATTGTAATCATTGATTGACAAAAAAATTCTACTTCCACAATCAATAGATAATGATTGAATGATTCACCAATTAACCCGCTAAAAACTCCTGGCATAAAAGGTACATTACTTATGACTTACTAGTTCCGAATCGGACCACAGACTAAGTGTCTCTAAAATGTTTCTCAAATCATAAATTTCTTACCTTTTATGTTGTTCCTAAAATGGGAAATTGTAATTTTGCTCATGAGCAAGTAAGTATAATCAGGGGCGGATTTACATACACCTGAAAGGGTCCCCTTGGACCCCCATTCTTGAACAATAAAATGCAGTTCTTTAGGCCCATTTAAATATAAATCAAATTTTAACTTATATTTGGACCCCCATTGTAGAAAACTATGTCATGTGTATGTAAACAAATGCCCAACTTTCCAAGCATGTATAGAGAAAGTTATTTTAACTTTGTACAAAGTACTTTTTTTTTCTTATGTTCATTTACGGTTTACCCCCTCTCTCTTTTCTCAATCCTCGTTGACTTTCTCCCATAAAAAGCCAATTTATATGAGTACTTTTTTGGTTGCGAAGGGTGGATATTAATAAATCCAAATTTGGATTAAATGACTCACACACTCCTCTCTGAATCTCTTATTGTCCCCTCCGCCATATCACCATTTGTTAACTTTACCATTAATCAATCATCAACTAGCTACAGATTTTTAAATATGAATATTAGCATTTCATTTTGTAATGTGGGTCATTTTTTTATAGGGAATTTGGCTCATTTGATATAATGTAATACGAAATACTAGATTCTTATTTCTGTATTCTGTAATTACTTCGTATAATTTATTAATTTAGGTGCATACTTGAGTGTGTAAACGTAGATAACTTCTGGATACCAAATTCGTTGTTGCTTTTGTGCCTACTGAAAAGTTTAAGCTCAATAAAATTTTGATGTTGGGGTTTCTAGTTTCTACTTCATCCATTCTTGAAAAGTTGCAAACTTTACTCATGTAATGACAAAGTCAGTCAGGCCCTTCTTCACATTACTCCCAGGTGCCCCTTCTTCTCCAGTAAAAACACCATCAAAGTTATTATTAAGGAGGAAGATAACTAAATTACAACTCCGTGCACATTAGAAACAGACTTGAGTGCATTTCCCATACAGACATCATGGATATAAGCTTCTTAAAAAAAAAAAAATCCAAAAGCACTAAGGTAACCATTGGGCAACAAGCAGCTTCACATTAGGCCGTTACAAACAATGGAATTATTACAACACCATATGAAGGTAAATGACGTATTACAATGCCAACTCATTACTAAAAAGAGGTAGGCAGCAATTATTTAAAAACATTCACAAACGAAAATGTTACCATTCTTTCAAGAAGAGGAACTATAGTTACATAGGAGTAGTGATATAGACTAAGATGTCGTTCTCTAAGTTAGTTTATACGGAGTAGTGATATCATAAACCAATTTCAAATTATGTAAAAATTATCGAGAATATTTGTAATTTTTTTGGGTACTTCGTATTAGTTAGTACTCCATACTTTGCTTTGTATTTTCCCCCTTAAGAATGAACTAATAATTTTGAATAGGAGTATGTTATTTGTGTACGTGATTGATACTATTTATTTTGGACCCCCATTTCAAATTTTCTGGATCCGCCCCTGAGTATAATCACTGGTAACCGAATCAATAATCGACCCTAAGGTCCCTGACATGTTCTTTAGTTAGGCAAGCAGGACTAATGAAAATAAATAACAAAAACTATCCAATGCCATTCTCATAAGTCTGTCTTAGCTCCATAGAGGAATACCAAAGGAAACAATTGACCTAATTTGCACAAGATAAACCCCACAGAGATCCTGATAACCCAACACTCCACCTTCTTACCATATGAGACATCTATGATTCAAACACATTTAACATATCATCAACAATTGATCAAGAGCAAATGACAGATACCAATTCTCAACAACATATTGAAAACAACAAATTGTAACAAGAACATCATAAATTAGTATAGTAATAGGGTTTTATTGAGACAATTACTACAAGTTTGTCATGATACATACCTGCATGCCCATGAGCAAAATGGCAATTGTCCCCAAAAGGACAGAGCCCTGTTGTTTCAAACTTGGTACAGAGCTTTGTTTTCAAAAAAACCGGCCTCGAATTCCCTCTCATAACATCCATAACACCATTACCATTCGCCGCCATCCTATGAACATCATATTGATCAGGAGCCCTAGGTTGCTGCACCATAGAAGGCCCTGTAGTACCAATGCTGATTGCAGAGCTCTCCTTAGAATTCTCCCATTGAATCTAACCCATTAGAGAAAGGTGCAAACGATGAAAAAGAATCAGAGAAACTCATCCTGTTGAAATTTGAGATGCAAAATCAATCAATCTCAAAAAACCCAGATCAAAATTAACTAAAGATTCAAAATTTCTTATATACCCACTAATTAAAACCAACCAAATTCCTAAGTTAAAGGGGACAAAATCAAAGAATTCGGAAATTACAACGAAGATTTGATAAGAGGGAATCAAAGAATTGAATAATTGAATTAATTGAGAGATGGTTAATATATATAAATCTCCAGATTAGTAAAAACAGAACATGGATAGTAGTGGGTAGCATATATATATTGGACGAAATATGGGAACCCCAAATTGATAACCCTAGCAGCCTTCCTCTAGAATTTGACAAAGGGAAAATTGCAGAGAAAAAGGTGTAAAGATAAAAGGAAAAACCCTAAATCCCTTAAACCCTAACGGCTCATTATCTTAATTTACGCCATTATCTTCTCCAATTTACTTAATTTAGATTGTTCTGGTCTTCTAAACTTATATGAACTTGAATTGTAAATCGAAATTAAACTAAAACGAAAATTGAATTACCTGGGAAACTTGAATTAAGCAGCATCGTTGAACGATTTCTTCAAATTAGGGCAACTCGAAGCTTCTGGTTGTGTGGGTTGATGGGGGCCAACAATATGGAATAACCTTGAGACTACATTCTTCATCTCAGAAGCGGCGATGGAAGAAGCAACGCCGGCGATGGCGATGGCAGAAGCAGCAGCGACGATGACGATGGTTGAAGCAAAAGAAGAAGCAGAGAAGGTGAAGAGGAGGACCGAGAAAATGAAAATAAATATCTAATGTTCCTCTATTTGCAGAGAACTTTTGTGCTGCTCATTTGTGAGCCGGCACTTGAGTTTAAAGCCCGCACTTGAACTCAAGTGCTGCCAATTTTCTAAAATGAGCCCGCACTTGTGAAAATGCATTAATTTTTTATTTTTTTTAGTGCTCTCAAGTGCTGCCAATTTACTAAATGAGCCGCACTTGAAGGGAAGCACATGACGATTTTTCCTCTAGTGCAAGAGTAATTTGGAGGTTACTCGCAATAGGTTTTGCTTACCTAAAATCTTAAAATACTTAAGACATGCTAAAGCTGCTTAAGGATTTAGGACTTTTGGGGTCTTGGAATCGTTTCATTCATTTCGGACCATGTTTTTGCTTTTTGCATGAATGAAATGTTTTAATAGCTTTAATGATTGCATGTTTTGCTTTTATTTCAAAGTTATTGAATTGTATGAATGGTTATTTATTGCAAATTCTTTTCGATTGTAGTTATCAAAATGGTCGCAAACATAACAACAATCATATCATCTGAAATTCTGGATGTCGAGTTAGACTTGACTAATTTTCTTGAATGGAAAGGGAAACTTGTCGAAGTTTTGAAAGTTAATGGCATACATTATATCATTGAACAACCTTTCCCTAGCTATGATGCGCGATGACTCCTGAAAGGTACAGAAGTTGGGCACTTCACAAGTACCTTGTCACGGAGTTCATCCTTAAGTCTATCCCTGAGAGTTGGAGAGGGAGGTTCATTACTTTTGAACCTCAATCTCTCCTAAGTAGCCTCGAGGATACGTGTGCGGGTTTTCGACCCTTGTGCCAAACTGGTGGCAATGGGGTTGACGAATTGGCTAATTCGATGAGCAATCTCAAGCTCATAACCCCACGCAAATCGTGCCTAGAAGTCGAGCTTCTGGAGGCACAAAGGCGCATCTACTCTGTCAAGATGGACAAAAACACATCAATTCGGTCTCATGTGGATATGATGTCTGGATTATTTTTCACAATTGAGAGACTTGGTGGTTCCATCAAAGAGTCGGTAGCTATTGCACTAGTGATGAATTCTCTTCATAAGGATTATGAGGGTTTTAAGATGCACTATCTCTTTCATCAGAAAGAGAGCACATTCTCTGAACTTGTGGAATTACTCATGAAATGCAAGAAAATCCTCAAGTTCAATCAAGACCCTTTGAATGTGAGGTGCACTAAATTCAAGAAAATAGGCAAGGGGAAGAAAAGCAAGGCTGCATCTTCGTCCACTCCCGGAGGGCATCTGGCGCCTTCTAAGAGCAAGATGAAGAGGAATGCTTCTCCTTCCACATCGCAATGCATCAATTGTAATGAAATTGGTCATTACAGGCGAGATTGCCCCAAACTAAAGGAAGAGAAGAAGGACGGAAACGTTGCTTCTCCTTCAGGTATGTATGTTATACATTGTAATCTAGCTAATTCTACTTCTTGGGTATTAGATACTGGTTGTGGCTCACACTTATGTTCCAATCCACATGGACTAAGGAGAAGTAGAAAGCTTGATAAAGGTGAGATGGATCTACGCGTGGGAAATGGAGCACGGATTGCTGCATTAGCCGTAGGATCTTATTTTATTTCTTTGCCTAGTGGGTTTGTTTTGGAACTAGAAAACTGTTACTATGTTCCTAGTATAACCAGAAACATCATTTCCGTTTCAAGTTTGGATTCTAAAGGTTTTAGTTTTCAATTTAAAGACAATAGTTGTTCTTTTGCTTTGAATAAGAATGTTTTATGGTTCAGCACAACAAGAAAACGGTCTTTACGTGCTAGATACAAGCAAACACATTTATAACATAAATACCAAAAGGGCTAAAACTGGTGATTCGAATCTCACATTTCTGTGGCATTGTCGATTAGGCCATATAAACATAAAGCGCATGGAATTACTTCAACAGAAAGGGATTCTAGAATCATTCGACATAGAGAAGATTGATCAATGCGAATCTTGTTTACTTGGCAAAATGACAAAGCAACCTTTCTCAAAGGTGGGAGAAAGAGCAAGCGAACTACTAGGGCTAATACATACGGACGTATGTGGGCCTATGAGTACGAAAGCTAGAGGTGAGTTCAGCTATTTCATAACGTTTACGGACGACTTCAGTAGATATGGCTATATTTACTTAATGAAGCACAAGTCTGAATCGTTTGAGAAATTCCGAGAATTTCAAAATGAAGTAGAGAATCAACATGGCAAGAAAATCAAAGCTCTAAGATCGGATCGAGGAGGTGAATATCTTAGCCACGAGTTTGATGACCATCTAAAAGAATGCGGTATTCTTTCTGAATTGACTGCTCCGGGGACACCTCAATGGAATGGAGTGTCGGAACGGAGAAACAGGACCTTACTCGATATGGTCAGGTCAATGATGGGTCAGGCCAAACTTCCTTTACAGTTCTGGGGACATGCGTTGCAAACTGCAGCACTCACACTGAATCGTGCTCCGTCAAAAGCTGTTGAAAAGACTCCATACGAATTATGGACTGGGAAACTTCCAAAGTTGTCTTTTCTGAAGATTTGGGGTTGCGAAGCATATGTCAAGCGATTAATTTCGGACAAGCTACAACCTAAATCTGACAAATGTTTCTTCGTTGGGTATCCAAAAGAAACTATGGGGTATTATTTCTACAACAAGTCAGACAACAAGGTATTCGTTGCTCGTGACGGTGTCTTTTTGGAAAGAAATCATATTTCCAAATTGACAAGTGGGAGAATAATAGACCTCGAAGAGATTCGAGACGAACAACAAACTCAGAACTCTTTAGAAGCAGTTCAAGTTGATGAACCTCCAAGGTCTTTAGAAGAGCCAGTGGGAGTAGTTCCTCAAAACGTTGTTGCCCCTCGTAGGTCAAATAGAACTATTTTTCAGCCGGACAGATGGACAGGCGTCCTCTTGACTGAAAACATAGACGTTCTCATATTGGATAGTGATGAACCTTTGACTTACAAGCAAGCTATGACGAGCCCAAGCTCCATTAAATGGTTAGAGGCCATGCAATCTGAAATAGACTCCATGTCTGAAAATCAAGTCTGGGATTTGGTTGATTTGCCGGATGGGTTCACACCTATCGGATGCAAATGGGTCTTCATATTGAAGAAAGACAAGGATGGAATTGTATACATATACAAGGCTATATTGGTAGCAAAAGGTTACAGGCAAGTTCACGGCGTTGACTACGATGAAACCTTTTCTCCAGTCGCGATGCTTAAGTCTATTCGGATAATCCTTGCGATTGCCGCTTTTCTTGACTATGAAATATGGCAAATGGATGTCAAAACTGCCTTCTTGAACGGTGTTCTTGAAGAGACTGTGTTTATGACGCATCCGGAGGGTTTTGTCGATCAAAAGAACCAAGGAAAGGTATGCAAGCTTAAGAAGTCCATCTACGGACTAAAGCAGGCATCAAGGAGTTGGAATAAACGATTTGATGAAGCAGTCAATAAGTTTGGCTTCATCAAGAATCAGGACGAATCTTGTGTATACAAGAAGGTCAGTGGGAGTAAAATTGCATTCCTAGTCTTGTATGTTGACGACATACTGCTTATTGGAAACGACATTGCTATGTTGGAGTCTGTAAAGACTTGGCTCGGGAAGTGTTTCTCAATGAAGGACTTAGGAGAGGCACAGTACATATTGGGCATCAAGATCTATAGGGATAGATCTAAGAGGATGATTGGACTAAGCCAAAGCACTTACATTGACAAAGTGCTAGCTAGGTTCAATATGATGGAAGCCAAGAGAGGCCATCTACCCATGTCACATGGCGTATATCTAAGCAAGAATCAGTGTCCCAAAACATCTGATGAGCGTAGAAAGATGAGTGGAATTCCATACGCTTCGGTTATTGGATCCATCATGTATGCTATGATTTGTACAAGGCCGGATGTTTCGTTCGCACTCAGTGCAACGAGCAGGTACCAGTCAGAACCAGGTAAGGCGCATTGGACTGCTGCCAAGAACATCCTAAAGTACCTGAAAAGGACTAAGGATTAGTTTCTGGTTTATGGTGGTACAGATGAGTTGATTGTTAAGGGCTATACGGACGCAAGCTTTCAAACCGACAGAGATGATTTCAGATCACAGTCTGGGTTTGTGTTCTGCCTCAACGGCGGAGCAGTAAGCTGGAAAAGTGCTAAGCAAAGCACTATTGCGGATTCTACAACTGAAGCCGAGTACATTGCTGCCTCAGAAGCAGCAAAGGAAGCAGTTTGGATTTGGAAGTTCATCAAAGAACTTGGTGTTGTCCCCTCCATTAAAGGACCAGTGGCTTTGTATTGTGACAATAGCGGAGCCATTGCCCAGGCAAAGGAGCCTAGGAGCCACCAGAAGTCCAAGCACGTACTGCGGCGATTTCATATACTTCGAGAAATCGTTGAAAGAAAGTAAATCGAGATTTGCAAGGTTGGAACTGACGACAACGTCGCGGATCCATTGACTAAACCGTTGCCACAAGTAAAACACAACGCACATGTAGCAACCATGGGAATCAAGCATGTTGGAGAATGGCTTTGATTTTCTAAGTATTGTTTTAGAACATATGTTAGATCTATGTTTAAAACAATTGGTTTAACCATTTCATATTTATGAAATTTATTATTTTATATTCATTTAAATATGGTTTAGAATTAAATGATAAGTCCATGTGATTCAAATCATTCAAATGGGATGTCAAGATGGATTCTTTGACAAAGAAACACCCATAAGTGAACTTGAATATTGAAGTCACAAAGGATCCCTAATCCAGGTCATTGAAAGGTGGACGGCCAATGACTAATGAAGATTAGATTGCAAGTAGATTACTTAGTTCTGTTTCTTGAACTAGAGTGACTGGATGTCAAAATCTTTTTCATAGATACTTATTGGATCTTGTATCGGATTGACCATGAGAACGCTTTAAGAGATTAAAGTCATGTCATAGGTAGTTCTCATTAATGGTGATTAGAAACCGTTCCTCAGAACATGAGCGATTATGTCTGCTCGTTTGAGAATTAGTTCGCTTTGATACTAGCTAAACGTCGCACCGTAAAAGGAGGCTATAAAAGCAGTTATTAGGCGTACTATGAATCAAAGTGAGTGTTCATAGATTGCAAGAATGGATTGTCCTCCTATCTTTGATAGGATATGGTGTTGTTGTGTAACAAGGCCTCTCGGAGAGTTAGATATTGTAAAATGCATGGTCGTGCTCAGAATGGTTAGGCTTAACCTTCTGCAAAAGTTTGACAGTTGAACTCTGTAATCCGAGAAACACTTCTGGACCTAATAAGGATGGCTTGGATCTTAACTTATGTTCAGTAAGTAACACTAAGCGACAAAGGAATGTGGATGCACACTTGTCTGAATGACAAGTGGGAGATTGAAGGAAATATATCCTTCACCCAAGGTGCATTAAGTCTAATACCAAGGTTCAGATTAATTGCGAACAATTAATTCAGTGAGATCAAGTGATCGGAACAGCAAGCTGGAGCAATGCTTCCGATCAGTGACTTCTAATGGATATTGAACTCACAACTTACTCTTGACTGAACCTACAAGGTCACACCAATGACACGTAACAGATCACCGGATTAAATGAATCGGAAATTCATTTAATAGCTTTTCGGGATTTAAGTTGGAAACGTATTATACGATACGACCTTGCATCGGAATCGTATATCGTATCGCGAGTATTCGTAAGCTAGGCGAAATGAATAAATTGTATCGTACGACGGTGATTCGTCGTATACGAAACGATAAATAATATATCGGAAATATATTAAACGCGGATACGAGGAGCGGCCCACGAGCGGAGTGCACGAAGCACTCAAGGCCCATGGGCGCGCGCGCTAGGCAAGCAAGCAAGGCGACACAACAGCACTGGCCCATGGCCGAGCAGCTGTGTGCGCGCGCGGGCCAAGACCACGACACAGCAGCAGCAGCGCGGCCCACGACCCAGCTTGCTGTGCATGTCCGTGTGATGTTGCGCGGGCTTGCTAGCCGGCCTTGCCTTATGGCTTGGTCGGTGAGTAAGGTTATGTATATAACCTTATGACCTAATTCCCAACTTACTCCAATCACAATTCAGATTACACACAACCCTAGGAGAAAACAGAGAACCCTAATTCTCTCTTTGTGCCTCCATAGTGTGTTCATCCCAAAAAGCAAATCTCTTGATCAATAGTCTAAGCTACGATAATCAAGACGGATCTGATCATGTCAGTGAACCAAGTAGAGGAACGACAAGTGGAGTTCTTTGTTCGTGTTCGTTGACGGATTATTGTGGAAAACACGCTTCGAATGTAAGTTTGCTTAATCTGTGCTTTATACATGTTTCCTGGCTTTGGGGATTGTTCCGCACATGTTATTATGTTTAACTGTATTCCCCTACACATCTACTCTGTCAAGATGGACAAAAACACATCAATTCGGTCTCATGTGGATATGATGTCTGGATTATTTTTCACAATTGAGAGACTTGGTGGTTCCATCAAAGAGTCGGTAGCTATTGCACTAGTGCTGAATTCTCTTCATAAGGATTATGAGGGTTTTAAGATGCACTATCTCTTTCATCAGAAAGAGAGCACATTCTCTGAACTTGTGGAATTACTCATGAAATGCGAGAAAATCCTTAAGTTCAATCAAGACCCTTTGAATGTGAGGTGCACTAAATTCAAGAAAATAGGCAAGGGGAAGAAAAGCAAGGCTGCATCTTCGTCCACTCCCGGAGGGCATCTGGCGCCTTCTAAGGGCAAGATGAAGAGGAATGCTTCTCCTTCCACATTGCAATGCTTCAATTGTAATGAAATTGGTCATTACAAGCGAGATTTCCCCAAACTAAAGGAAGAGAAGAAGGACGGAAACGTTGCTTCTACTTCAGGTATGTATGTTATACATTGTAATCTAGCTAATTCTACTTCTTGAGTATTAGATACTGGTTGTGGCTCACACTTATGTTCCAATCCACAAGGACTAAGGAGAAGTAGAAAGCTTGATAAAGGCGAGATGGATCTACGCGTGGGAAATGGAGCACGGATTGCTGCATTAGCCGTAGGATCTTATTTTATTTCTTTGCCTAGTGGGTTTGTTTTGGAACTAGAAAACTGTTACTATGTTCCTAGTATCACCAGAAACATCATTTCCGTTTCAAGTTTGGATTCTAAAGGTTTTAGTTTTCAATTTAAAGACAATAGTTGTTTTTTTGCTTTGAATGGAATGTTTTATTGTTCAGCACAACAAGAAAACGGTCTTTACGTGCTAGATACAAGCAAATACATTTATAACATAAATACCAAAAAGGCTAAAACTGGTGATTCGAATCTCAAATTTCTGTGGCATTGTCGATTAGGCCATATAAACATAAAGCGCATGGAATTACTTCAACGGAAAGGAATTCTAGAATCATTCGACTTAGAGAAGATTGATCAATGCGAATCTTGTTTCCTTGGCAAAATGACAAAGCAACCTTTCTCAAAGGTGGGAGAAAGAGCAAGCGAACTACTAGGGCTAATACATACGGACGTATGTGGGCCTATGAGTACGAAAGCTAGAGGTGAGTTCAGCTATTTCATAACGTTTACGGACGACTTCAGTAGATATGGCTATATTTACTTAATGAAGCACAAGTCTGAATCGTTTGAGAAATTCCGAGAATTTCAAAATGAAGTAGAGAATCAACATGGCAAGAAAATCAAAGCTCTAAGATCGGATCGAGGAGGTGAATATCTTAGCCACGAGTTTGATGACCATCTAAAAGAATGCGGTATTCTTTCTGAATTGACTGCTCCGGGGACACCTCAATGGAATGGAGTGTCGGAACGGAGAAACAGGACCTTACTCGATATGGTCAGATCAATGATGGGTCGGGCCGAACTTCCTTTAAAGTTCTGGGGACATGCGTTGCAAACTGCAGCACTCACACTGAATCGTGCTCCGTCAAAAGCTGTTGAAAAGACTCCATACGAATTATGGACTGGGAAACTTCCAAAGTTGTCTTTTCTGAAGATTTGGGGTTGCGAAGAATATGTCAAGCGATTAATTTCGGACAAGCTACAACCTAAATCTGACAAATGTTTCTTCGTTTGGTATCCAAAAGAAACTATGGGGTATTATTTCTATAACAAGTCAGACAACAAGGTATTCGTTGCTCGTGACGGTGTCTTTTTGGAAAGAAATCATATTTCCAAATTGACAAGTGGGAGAATAATAGACCTTGAAGAGATTCAAGACGAACAACGAACTCAGAACTCTTTAGAAGCAGTTCAAGTTGATGAACCTCCAAGGTCTTTAGAAGAGCCAGTGGGAGTAGTTCCTCAAAACGTTGTTGCCCCTCGTAGGTCAAATAGAACTATTTTTCAGCCGGACAGATGGACAGGCGTCCTCTTGACTGAAAACATAGACGTTCTCATATTGGATAGTGATGAACCTTTGACTGACAAGCAAGCTATGACGAGCCCAAGCTCCATTATATGGTTAGAGGCCATGCAATCTGAAATAGACTCCATGTCTGAAAATCAAGTCTGGGATTTGGTTGATTTGCCGGATGGGTTCACACCTATCGGATGCAAATGGGTCTTCATATTGAAGAAAGACAAGGATGGAATTGTATACATATACAAGGCTAGATTGGTAGCAAAAGGTTACAGGCAAGTTCACGGCATTGACTACGATGAAACCTTTTCTCCAGTCGCGATGCTTAAGTCTATTCGGATAATCCTTGCGATTGCCGCTTTTCATGACTATGAAATATGGCAAATGGATGTCAAAACTGCCTTCTTGAACGGTGTTCTTGAAAAGACTGTGTTTATGACGCAGCCGGAGGGTTTTGTCGATCAAAAGAACCAAGGAAAGGTATGCAAGCTTAAGAAGTCCATCTACGGACTAAAGCAGGCATCAGGGAGTTGGAATAAATGATTTGATGAAGCAGTCAATAAGTTTGGCTTCATCAAGAATCAGGACGAATCTTGTGTATACAAGAAGCTCAGTGGGAATAAAATTGCATTCCTAGTCTTGTATGTTGACGACATACTGCTTATTGGAAACGACATTCCTATGTTGGAGTCTGTAAAGACTTGGCTCGGGAAGTGTTTCTCAATGAAGGACTTAGGAGAGGCACAGTACATATTGGGCTTCAAGATCTATAGGGATAGATCTAAGAGGATGATTGGACTAAGCCAAAGCACTTACATTGACAAAGTGCTAGCTAGGTTCAATATGATGGAAGCCAAGAGAGGCCATCTACCCATGTCACATGACGTATATCTAAGCAAGAATCAGTGTCCCAAAACATCTGATGAGCGTAGAAAGATGAGTGGAATTCAATACGCTTCGGCTATTGGATCCATCATGTATGCTATGATTTGTACAAGGCCGGATATTTCGTTCGCACTCAGTGCAACGAGCAGGTACCAGTCAGAACCAGGTGAGGCGCATTGGACTGCTGCCAAGAACATCCTAAAGTACCTGAAAAGGACTAAGGATCAGTTTCTGGTTTATGGTGGTACAGATGAGTTGATTGTTAAGGGCTATACGGACGCAAGCTTTCAAACCAACAGAGATGATTTCAGATCACAGTCTGGGTTTGTGTTCTGCCTCAACGGCGGAGCAGTAAGCTGGAAAAGTGCTAAGCAAAGCACTATTGCGGATTCTACAACTGAAGCCGAGTACATTGCTGCCTCAGAAGCAGCAAAGGAAGCTGTTTGGATTCGGAAGTTCATCGAAGAACTTGGTGTTGTCCCCTCCATTAAAGGACCAGTGGCTTTGTATTATGACAATAGCGGAGCCATTGCCCAGGCAAAGGAGCCTAGGAGCCACTAGAAGTCCAAGCACGTATTGCGGCGATTTCATATACTTCGAGAGATCGTTGAAAGAAAGGAAATCGAGATTGGCAAGGTTGGAACTGACGACAACATCGCGGATCCATTGACTAAACCGTTGCCACAAGTGAAACATAACGCACATGTAGCAACCATGGGAATCAACCATGTTGGAGAATGGCTTTGATTTTCTAAGTATTGTTTTAGAACATCTGTTAGATCTATGTTTAAAACAATTGGTTTAACCATTTCATATTTATGAAATTTATTATTTCATATTCATTTCATTGTGGTTTAGAATTAAATGATAAGTCCATGTGATTCAAATCATTCAAATAGGATGTCAAGATGGATTCTTTGGCAAAGAAACATCCATAAGTGAACTTGAATATTGAAGTCACAAAGGATCCCTAATCCAGGTCATTGAAAGGTGGACGACCAATGACTAATGAAGATTAGATTGCAAGTAGATTACTTAGTTCTGTTTCTTGAACTAGAGTGACTGGATGTCAGAATCTTTTGCATAGATACTTATTGGATCTTGTATCGGATTGACCATGAGAACGCTTTAAGAGATTAAAGTCATGTCATAGGTAGTTCTCATTAATGGTGATTAGAAACCGTTCCTCAGAACATGAGCGATTATGTCTGCTCGTTTGAGAATTAGTTCGCTTTGATACTAGCTAAACGTCGCACCGTAAAAGGAGGCTATAAAAGCAGTTATTGGGCGTACTATGAATCAAAGTGAGTGTTCATAGATTGCAAGAATGGATTGTCCTCCTATCTTTGATAGGATATGGTGTTGTTGTGTAACAAGGCCTCTCGGAGAGTTAGATACTGTAAAATGCATGGTCGTGCTCAGAATGGTTAGGCTTAACCTTCTGCAAAAGTTTGACAGTTGAACTCTGTAATCCGAGAAACACTTCTGGACCTAATAAGGATGGCTTGGATCTTACCTTATGTTCAGTAAGTAACACTAAGCGACAAAGGAATGTGGATGCACACTTGTCTGAATGACAAGTGGGAGATTGAAGGAAATATGTCCTTCACCCAAGGTGCATTAAGTCTAATACCAAGGTTCAGATTAATTGCGAACAATTAATTCAGTGAGATCAAGTGATCGGAACAGCAAGCTAGAGCAATGCTTCCGATCAGTGACTTCTAATGGATATTGAACTCACAACTTACTCTTGACTGAACCTACAAGGTCACACCAATGACACGTAACAGATCACCGGATTAAATGAATCGGAAATTCATTTAATAGCTTTTCAGGATTTAAGTTGGAAACGTATTATACGATACGACCTTGCATCGGAATCGTATATCGTATCGCGAATATTCGTAAGCTAGGCGAAACGAATAAATCGTATCATACGACGGTGATTCGTCGTATACGAAACGATAAATAATATATCGGAAATATATTAAACGCGGATACGAGGAGCGGCCCACGAGCCGAATGCACGAAGCACTCAAGGCCCATGGGCACGCGCGCTAGGCAAGCAAGCAAGGTGACACAATAGCACTGGCCCATGGCCGAGCAGCTGTGTGCGCGCGCGGGCTTAGACCACGACACAGCAGCAGCAGCGCGGCCCACGGCCCAGCTCGCTGTGCGTGTCCGTGTGATGTTGCGCGGGCTTGCTAGCCGGCCTTGCCTTATGGCTTGGTCGGTTAGTAAGGTTATGTAAATAACCTTATGACCTAATTTCCAACTAACTGCAATCACAATTCAGATTACACACAACCCTAGGAGAAAACAGAGAACCCTAATTCTCTCTGTGCCTCCATCGTGTGTTCATCCCAAAAAGCAAAACTCTTGATCAATTGTCTAAGCTACGATAATCAAGACGGATCTGATCGTGTCGGTGAACCAAGTAGAGGAACGACAAGTGGAGTTCTTTTTTCGTGTTCGTTGACGGATTATTGTGGAAAACACGCTTCGAATGTAAGTTTGCTTAATCTGTGCTTTATACATGTTTCCTGGCTTTGGGGATTGTTCCGCACATGTTATTATGTTTAACTGTATTCCCCTACAGTTCTTGCCCTTACGCACCATAAGCATATCGTGCTTATTATCTTGCTTGAGCGTCTTTTCAGCGGTTTTCAACATACCGTGAAGCTCAGTAAGAGTTTTCTCCATGCTATTCATGTTATAATTCAACTTGAACTGATCATATCCACTATGAAGCGAATGGAGAATGATGTCAATAGCCATTTCATTTGGGAAGTCAGAATCTAGAGCTCTCATGTTCTCAAAGAGTCCAATCATTTTAAGAACATGTGGGCTCACTGGTTCTCCTTTCTTGAGCTTAGTCTCAAGGATCAACCTCTGAGTCTCGAATCTTTCGATTGTGGCTTGGTCCTGAAACATGTTCTTCAACTCCGAGATAATTTGATAAGCATCCAAGTTAATGAACTTTTTCTGAAGTTCAGGACTCGTGGATGCAAGCATCACACATTTGACATCCCTGTTGGCATGCATCCAGCAATTAAGGGCAGCTTGAGTTAAGTCCGGCCCGGAGGTCTCCGGTAACTCTTCCTCATGCATTAGAACTATTTGCAAGTTCCTTTGCCAGTCGAGGAAATTGTTGCCATTCAACTTCTCTTTGTCGAGAATTGAACGCAGGTTGAAAGTGCTATTGTTTACGGCCATTTGATTACTACAATCGAAAAGAATTTGTAATAAATAACCATTCATAAACTTTAATAACTTTGAAATAAAATCTAGCATGAAATCATTAAAGCTATTAAACATTTCATTCATGAAAAAAGCAAAACATGGTCCAAAAATGAATGAAACGATTCCAAGACCCCAAAAGTCCTAAATCCTTAAGCAGCTTTGGAGTGTCTTAAGTAGTTTAAGATTCTAGGTAAGAAAAACCTATTGCTAGTAATCTCCAAATTACTCTTGGTTAATAAATTAATACCATAATTTATCCCATTGCCACAACATAATTCCATTGTTGTTTGAGTTGAAACCACAATCAACGTGCTCCTTTGGGATGCCTTACCACCTAAGTCAACTAAAATAGCACCTCGCTTTGGCGTAAACCTACTATCTTAGATCCTTAGATTTTTGTAAGTGCTTGATTTGGAAGGCAATTTTTAAACTCAATATTACTTTGGACCTAGTTGTTTCTATGTTGGTTCGATTATTTAGTGAACTTAATCTTAATCGAGTCATACGAAACAACCTATTCATGCAAAGCATACATACATACATTCAACCATAATATATATCAAAATGCATAAATAAATGGTGAACTAGTATGGCCCAAAACATCTTGTCTTGAAGCATACAATCTTCATCACCACCTTGTTAGCTTGGCATCGTCTTGAATCTTCGTTCAAATGCTAACTTAAAGTACTAAACTTAGAAATACTTGAAAATAATAAAATTACATCAAAATTTCCATGGTACGCAGACCATATTTAAAACTTTACATTCAAAGATAGAATTGTTCGCAGACCGTATTTAACTATCCTCAATGGTCATACTAGTCACTTGGAGTACCTGCATTACATAAAATATACATTCTATGCATTCACCCATTCGTATTCCAAAACGAATGGCCCATATAATTATGCAAGTATTTACGTGAATTAATTAAAATTCATGTTCACATAAACGCGTTCTAAAAGATTAATCAATTTCCAAATTATTAATCCTTAGACTGTATTCTAATTAAAATTGAATTTAATTAAAATAATGCGACCTACGAAAATAATTAAATTAATTATTTCATTTTAATTTCATTTAGTGGCTCCCACTCAAACCAATAATTATTCCGGATAATTAATTATAAAATATTAAATTAAAACTCGCGGCCCGACCCAAGCAAATAAAATATTAAAATAAATATCCCGTTAGCCAAATTAATGAAAATATGTCAAGCCCAACAAATTAAAAAAAATGTTCATGTGCTTGCTCGGGCTAGACTTGTGCCCAGCCCATCGTAGCACTGTGTGGCCTACGAGGCGCACGAGCAAAGCCCGCGCACCCGCAGCCTTGCACACGTACCCGGAGCAGCTGTTGTTGCCCCTGCGTGCCTGGCTCGACGTCGTCACAGTGCATCGTTGCACATCGCAAGGCCTTGTGCATTGCTTTGCTCGCAGCCCACGCCCATCGTCCTCGCCCAGCGCGCAAGGCACGCAGCGCCTATGCTGCTGCCCGCGTCGCTGCGGCTCGGCATTCGCATAACAGCCCGCATGGCTCGTCGAGCCACACGTCCACCATACTCGTATGTTCGTGCCTTTGGTTCGTGCCTACGGACCAACTTAATTAAAAAAAATTAATTTCACGAACTTTGCATTATTGTTATTTTTCATAAAAAGTTACGATTTTAATTTTCGAAAAACAACGATTTTAACGATTTAATGAAATTTAACGACAATCCAATTTCGTAAAATGTTAAATCAAGGCTAACATTATTCAAATTTTCAAGAACGAACTAATCAACTGAAAAATTTGAACTTTTTAGATAATAAAATCTAAAACTTAAATCGTTCTTTAAACATTTAAATTTCAGATTTTAATAATTAGGTTTATGTGCGATTTATATTAACGAAATCATTCAAAATTTTAATCCAATAATTTTTAAAATTAGCCACTGACCGATGAAATTATATTCCCTTTTCCAATTAACTGAATTATTAGATCTAAATTATTTAAAAAAATCAATTAGGGATCTAAATTTTACGAATTGGGGAAAAGCAAAATTAGGGTTTATACTTATCGGGAAAATCTAAAAATTTTACCAAAGATCAAGAATACACCCAGTGACATCGTGTCAAAATTTCAAGCAATTCCGAGTAGCTTAGGTTGACCTTTTAATTGAATTACTATCCGACACTTTTAATTTTTATTAAAAAACGGATATTTCATGAAATGCCCCCGAGCTTTAGTATAATTCACCAAACGCCCATCAAGTTTCAGAAATACATAAAATACCCCTCACAAATGAGTTCATACCCCCAAATACCCTTAATGACGTCATCAACCCCATAATCAACCTATTAACGTCTAATTAACCCACTAATCGCTAATTAACCCCATAATTAACCCACCTACTAACCCACCCATCTCTTTTTCTTTTTTCTTTTTTCTCTCTCCCTTCTTTCTTCCATTAACCCACCTCAACTGGCAGCCATGAGCCACCGGAATCTCTCCTCCTCCATTGTCTTCTCGTTGCCGTAATCCCCGCTGAACCAGATCCCCGTCGTCGTCGTTGAGCCAACCTACCGCAGCACCACCAATAGTGGAGGAACAACGTTGACTTGCTTTACGAGAACACCCATCGCAGTTCAACAATGGAGGCAAAGCAACCTCCACCACGACACCACCATTAAAGCTAGATTTCTCACTCCTCCAGCTTATTACGCAATTCATCCAATAATCCATAATAAATCCGAAAAATTCACAAAAAATTCCAAAATTTCGACAGATGCAAAAACAAATAATACATGCTAAAATTTACTTTGAATACATTAGGCTCATGATACCACTATATGGGAATACAGTTAAACATAATAACATGTGCGGAGACAATCCCCAAGGCCAGGAAGCATGTATAAAGCACAGATTAAGCATACTTATGTTTGAAGCGTGTTTTCCACAAATCTGTCAACGAACACGAACTTAGAACTTCACTTGTCATTCCTCTACTTGGTTCACCGACACGATCAGATCCGTCTTGATAATCGTAGCTTAGACAATCGATCAAGATAGTTTGCTTTTGGGAAGAACTGACTTTGGAGGCACAGAGAGAATTAGGGTTCTCTGAGTCTCTAGGGTTTGAGTTTGTGTGAATTGTGTTATGGGAAAACTTGGGTTAGAAGGTTATTAACATAACCTTGCTAACCGGCCAAGCCACAAGGGCCACGACCGGCCAGCAAGCCCGCGCAACACACACGAGCACACATCGTGCTGGGCCGTGGGCCGCGAGCAGCTGTTGCTGTGTTGTTGCTTTGGCCCGCGTGCACACGCGCAGTTGCTCGGCCATGGGCCAGCGCTGTCGTGTTGTTTGCCTTGCTTGCGTGCCGAGTGCCCATGGGCCTTAAGTGCCTCGCGCATTCGACTCGTGGGCTGCTCTTCGTAGTCGCGACTTAATATCGTTCTGGATATTATTTATCGTTTCGTATACGACGAATCACCGTCGTACGATACGATTTATTCGTTTCGCCTAGCTTACGAATATTCGCGATACGATATACGATTCCGATGCAAGGTCGTATCGTATAATACGTTTTCCAAAACTAATTCCCGAAAAGCTATTAAATGAATTTCCGATTCATTTAATCCGGTGATTTGTTATGTGCCATTGGTGTGACCTTGTAGGTTCAGTCAAGAGTAAGCTGTGAGATTAATATCCATTAGAACTCACTGATCGGAAGCATTGCTCCAGCTAGCTGTTCCGATCACTTGATCTCACTAAATTAATTGTTCGCAATTAATCTGAACCTTGGTATTAGACTTAATGAACCTTGGGTGAAGGACATATTTCCTTCAAATGAAATATCCATAAAAGGAAAATAAAAGGTGTTGGAAGCCAACCACACACTAAAATAATAAATATCGGACCATACTGACTGTCGGACCATACCGACGGAATTCCCGCGCTTAAAATAAAGAATGAAACAACGTCTTGTATCATTCAAGGAAAACAAGTCTTCCGGCAAGACTCCCCCCATTTTTCATACTCAAGGTATATATGTTCTAAGAGTTTTGAAGCTCATTCGGGTTGCACGTTACGTTAATTAATGTTGCATGCACAAGGTTAGCTCAAGACACAAAAACAAGACATAAAATACAAGCAACCAAATAATGACACTTCATTTTAATCCTTTAGGACAAGTGATCAAACATAGGACTCAAGTGATATTACTCCCATTGTTCCTTCTCAATATATTATTGAGATAACTCGACATTGCCAGTTAACAAGCGGGGAATGCACAAGGCACGAATAGTCCTTAGTTAAATTCATATAAACTCCCAAACATATTCTACTCGGCGGTAGAATAAATACTGCACTGCACAACTACTTGGCTTAAAGTATTCCGTACAATAACATAATACAATCCTTACATGTGAAACACTAATACATGCATATAAACTTGAACAGCATGCTTGACATAATTCAGCGATTATAATTGATCACAACCTGACTGTTCACATAGGCTTAATAATTCAACAATAAACCATAACATGCTTGTTCACCACATCAAACATGAATTGAATAACACTTCAAATCACATGATTCACATATAATAATCGTCACATAATTCTCATGTAACGGTGGTCAACCTAGGCATGTACGTACCTCGAGTATCAAAGTACGGGGGCCACTTTGCGAATCACAATCAAGGATATAAATCACCTCCTATAATTAAAATAATAAAATTTAGTTATTATCCATTCTTACTAAATTTTCAGCAATTTTTAAGAGTTTTAAAACCTTTTATTTAATTAGAAATTAGTTGCTCATAATTAAAATAATAGTCTCAGTTGAACGATTAATGTCCTAGTACGAAGATATTAATATTTCGCCTTTAAAATCATTAAAATAAACACTTTAAAGCCTTGGATTAAATCGGAAAATTACATTTTATTTCCCTAATTTAAATCACCATTACATTATGTAAATCAATCTCTTATTAAATTGGGATTAAAAACCTAGTATTACATAATCATAAAAATCACTTTAAGAACATCAATAATCCACACTTTATTAATTTATTAAATCTCAAAATAATAGTTCCTTTAACAAAAATCATCTTTATGAATTCAAACATGTAAAACATCACAATACGGTGTTCATAACCGTTTCCAGCAGTTTAATTAATCAAAATCAATAATAATAATATAATTTTAAAATACGGAATTGAAATAGAATAGGCAACGAAGAAGAGAATTATACCAAACCGGCATATAGCACGGTACAATCACAAATTGAATGTGATTAGGCCTAAAAGGGCTAATAATATACGGAGTATACGGAACACAAAAACACACACAACGTGCGTGTGTTGCGCGGCAGTGACGAGCAAGCAGGAAGGGGCGGGGTGCTGGGCAGGCACGATAGGAAGAGAGAATATGGAGAATGTGTAGGCGAGGGCAGCACACGAGCAGCAGCAGTGACGCAACAACACATCACCAACACACAACAACAAGCTTGCGTGTTGGGCGAGAGGTGCGACGACGGCGAGAGAAAAGAGAGAGGGAGTGCGGGCTATGGGCGACGTGCGTGTGCATGAGGGCACAAGGGAAAACGCACGAAGAGAGGCGAGTTCTTAAGGCACGGTGCAACAACGCAGCACACAAGCAGAGGTGCTCGTTTTGTGCGGGCTACGAGACGAGCAAAGAGAGAGAGGAAGTGTAACGCCCCGTCTTTTTAAGCCTCTTTTATTATTCTGTAACTACGATTATTAACGTAATTACGTCCTATATTTTTTCGAGCTATTTTAATTATCTTATTATGTCAATTCTTTTTATTGTGACATAATACCAATTAATTGAGCCCAATTTATGTTTGTACAAGCCCATTTCATTACTTCATAAATCTAATTTTTATTCTTTGATATGGGAATTACAATTTTATCCTTGGTCAATTAGATCACCAAAATTCAATTCTCTTCTCTCCTTCCATACGTGTAAATGGTGAAGCTTGCCACCAATATTGTTGACTCCTCTTCTTTCATAAATCTGTCCAAGTACATGGACTATTGCAAACCCAATTTTCTTCCTCCTCCATACGTGTAAGCTAGAGCATTTCAAGATTGACAATTGTTCACAAATTAATTCTACTTCCATGACTCATCAAAGTCATCAAATTCTATAAATTGCTCTTCCAAACTCCATTTTTATACAAGTTTAAAACTCAATTAACATTTCTGATTATACTTCCATGTTAAATTTGCTTCCCTCTCTATTTTCCTTGTTCTATTCAAGAAACAATAAATGATTACCCATTTTATCTCTCCTCTGTTTTGACCACCGCGGCGACACCACCTTCTGCCGGCGGATCAGCCACCCTTTTCAAACCCTCAACCCGGCATCATCTTGTTTTCCGTCGCCGGAGTCGTCCACCTGACCTTGCTGCTACGGGTGTTGCTGTGCTTAAGCTATGTTGTTGATATTCCTGTAATATTTTCATTCTCCTATTTTACTGACTATTGTTTTATATTTAAGAGGTGGGCCAGACTCACAAATGTTTTGGTGGGCCTTAATTAATTAAAAGTGAGAAAAGCTAGAAAATTGTTGTCAAAGACCAAGCTATTTTGGAAAGCTACATAAGTATGGAGTATAAGATTTGAAGTAGGCATTTATTTTTCTCTAAGTTCTCTTTTTAATCAAATGATTAATTCTACCTATTAATATGATTTTGAGGTTATCCAATGAAGATTCATTATGGAGGATTATTATTAGCTTATGAATTTCAGATTAAGGATAAACGATCGAGGTAATAATGTTAGGTTATGATACATATGACAATTCATAAATCATGCGGAAACAACCATTAAGCCAGGAATACATATTATTTACACATAATCATATAGCATAGTCTAGAAGCATACTCTTTGTTGTGTGCCTTCCCTAGCTGCGCCCGAACCGAACAAGAACAAGTCTTTAGGACTCCAAGTGTCGTCCCTCCGTAGATAGTCCACAGCACGTCCGGATCCGCCTTAAGATTGACCAACTAGAATCGCCCTTAAGGTACTATTATTTTCGGCACTTTATAGGCAAATGTATGACTGAATTTTGCTCTCAAAAACTCACTTTGAATACTTGAATAATCTCTGTAAATATGTGACCCTAGGCACCTATTTATAGAGTTATGGAAAAGGATTTGGAATCCTATTAGGATACTAATTTATTTAATTATAACCCTACTAGGACTCTAATTAAATAATCATTATCTAATAGTTTTAGGATTTAATCATATTTCGAATCCCGATTGCTTTAGGATTCCCGCACAAGCATTACACGAGCACCGTACACCCACGCAAGCCTTGCGGCCCACGCTAGGCGCACAGCGCTCGGCCCACTGCCGTTGTGCTCTCGCGCGCGCGCCCTAGGCCTTGGCTGGGCCTGGCCTTGCGCTGGGCCTGGTCGAGGCTTGGCATGCGATGGTGCGTGTTGGCTCGCTGGGCGATGGCCTGGCTTCGTGCTGGCCCTTTGTCTAGCGGGCCTCATCCGATGCTAATTCGTACGATACGCTTCCGATTAAATTCCCGATTCCGGAATTCATTTCCGATACGAACAATATTTAATATTTCCGATTCCGGAATTAATTTCCGTTTCGAACAAATATTTAATATTTCCGTTTCCGGAACTATTTTCCGATTCCGATAATATTTCCGATTCTGACAATATTTCCGTTTCCGGCAATATTTCCGATTCCGGCAATATTTCCATTTCCGATAATATTTTCCGATACGTACCATGTTTCCGTTTCCGGCAACATCTACGACTTGGATAATATTTATATTTCCGATACGATCCATATTTCTGTTTCCGGCAATATCATCGTTTCCGGAGTATTCATTTCTTGCCTGTGACGATCTCAGCTCCCACTGAAACTAAGATCCGTCGATTCCGAATATCCATAGATGGAGTATTTAATGCCATTAAATACTTGATCCGTTTACGTGCTATTTGTGTGACCCTACGGGTTCAGTCAAGAGTAAGCTGTGGATTAATGTCATTAATTCCACTTGAACTGAAGCGGCCTCTAGCTAGACATTCAGCTCACTTGATCTCACTGAATTATTAACTTGTTAATTAATACTGAACCGCATTTATTAGACTTAACATTGAATGCATACTTGGACCAAGGGCATTATTTCCTTCAAATAATTATGTCCAACGTTTATGTTTATATGCCCGTATATAAAAGTATTATATTATGTTATTGTAATTTTTATGTCCAGCAATTATATATATGCCCGTATTATGTTTTAAGGTGTAATTATTATGTCTAGCATTTTATCTTATATGCCCGTATATGTTATGTAATTTTTATGTCAAGCACTTAATTTTATATACCCGTATAATATTTTAAGCGTTTATATAAATGCCCGTATGTGAAATGTGTGATTATATGATTATTATGTTTTTATGGGCTAAATGATATTATATGATGTATATCTATGATTTTGACCATGATGATATTCTAAAGTATCTCTTTATTATATGATGTTATTGTTCGGGAATAATGACGATATTTATTAAGTTATTTTAAAGAAAGACGATGTTGCTTTTGTCAGCCTGGAAAAGTGAACTGAACTAGTAGATGGGCAAGTTACAGGTGGAGGCAAGTTAAAGTCAAAGTTAAAGTTAAAGGAAAACAGTTTCCCCTGAAAAGATGTAAGAAAAGTCCCGCCAAAGCCTGTACTTGCCAATGAGCTGTAAAGGAAATGATTCCTTGCCGACACAGTTTTCAAGATAACGAGATTAAGTTAGTAATTTCCGAACAATAAATGCTAATGATTGATATGTGCCAAATGATTTTCAAAACAAAACCGTTTTGACGGACTGGAGTAATAATACAGAGTTTTCCACTCATTTTTTTCGTATTTTCTGTGTTTTTCTTGTTTTCTATTTTTATGATGATGTACAGGTTCAGTTATGGAGCTCGAGTTGCTAAAGATGAGAGTTATTACTGGAGTTGGTAGTTTATTATGGAGATATCGAGATGAGAAGTTATTTATTATGGAAATCCTGTTAGTGAGGTGATTACGAGCATATTGATTTATACTTATTTGGGAATATTGTATTATTTAAGAAATGTTATTTGAGGATTATTTTATTTGTGGGCCCATACCCACAGGTCCCAGGATTGATTAAGCCTAATTCCGCTGCTAATGATCAGCTAAGTGCGGTTTATTACCGATAATTAAGGAGCCGAAAAGTCGGGGCGTTACAGTATGGTATCAGAGCGGAGCCCAGCCGGAAGTGCTCAGCACTGCCTGGGTATGACATTTGAGATATGAGAAATATTTTGAGGTTTAACCGTTATTTGGGTTATTATATATTAAGTTATGATTATATGAGCTTTTAGAGAAGTGAATAATCTTTTTGGGTTGTTAAGAGAGTGTGTCATAGTATGGTTATTTGAGTTTAGACTAACTTTAAGATCTGAAATATCCAGTTTCGAGGACGAAACATTTTCTAATGGGGTAAGGATGTAACACCCCGTCTTTTTAAGCCTCTTTTATTATTCTGTAATTACGATTATTAACGTAATTACGTCATATATTTTTTCGAGCTATTTTAATTATCTTATTATGTCAATTCTTTTTATTGTGACATAATACCAATTAATTGAGCCCAATTTATGTTTGTACAAGCCCATTTCATTAGTTCAAAAATCTGATTTTTATTCTTTGATATGGGAATTACAATTTTATCCTTGGTCAATTAGATCACCAAAATTCAATTCTCTTCTCTCCTTCCATACGTGTAAATGGTGGAGCTTGCCACCAATATTGTTGACTCCTCTTCTTTCATAAATCTGTCCAAGTACATGGACTATTGCAAACCCAATTTTCTTCCTCCTCCATACGTGTAAGCTAGAGCATTTCAAGATTGACAATTGTTCACAAATTAATTCTTCTTCCATGACTCATCAAAGTCATCAAATTCTATAAATTGCTCTTACAACCTCCATTTTTATAGAAGTTTAAAACTCAATTAACATTTCTGATTATACTTCCATGTTTAATTTGCTTCCCTCTCTATTTTCCTTGTTCAATTGAAGAAACAATAAATGATTATCCATTTTATCTCTCCTCTGTTTTGACCACCGCGGCGACACCACCTTCTGCCGGCGGATCAGCCACCCTTTTCAAACCCTCAACCCGGCAGCATCTTGTTTTCCGTCGCCGGAGTCGTCCACCTGACCTTGCTGCTACGGGTGTTGCTGTGCTTAAGCAATGTTGTTGATATTCCTGTAATATTTTCATTCTCCTATTTTACTAACTACTCCCTCCGTCCCGGAATACTTGACTTGTTTTCCTTATCGGGTCGTCCCTTAATACTTGACCTGTTTCTAAAAATGGAAATACTCTAACAATATTATATTATTTCTCACTCCACCCCTATTAACCCACCTACCCCCTACTCCATACAAAAAATAATTAAAAATTCAACCCCTACTCTCCCCCAACCCCACCTCTTAACCCACCTCCCACTAACTACATTAAAATAATACCCCACTATCAACTACTACCTATTAAATTAAATAAGTCAATTCAAGTCCCTTAAACTCTGTGCCGGTCAAACCGGGTCGAGTATTCCGGGACGGAGGGAGTATTGTTTTATATTTGAGAGGTGGTCCAAACTCACAAATGTTTTGGTGGGCCTTAATTAATTAAAAGTGAGAAAAGCTAGAAAATTGATGTCAAAGACCAAGCTATTTTGGAAAGCTACGTAAGTATGGAGTATAAGATTTGAAGTAGGCATTTATTTTTCTCTAAGTTCTCTTTTTAATCAAATGATTAATTCTACCTATTAATATGATTTTGAGGTTATCCAATGAAGATTCATTATGGAGGATTATTATTAGCTTATGAATTTCAGATTAAGGATAAACGATCGAGGTAATAATTATGTCCAGCGTTTATGTTTATATGTCCGTATATAAAAGTATTATATTATGTTCACTACAACAAAATAAGCTTTTAATAGCGCTTTTTTCAATGAAAGACAGCGCTTTAAAAGCGCTGTTAATTACCAGCGCTGTTAAAAGAATGACAGCGCTTTTAAAAAGCGCTGTCATTTTTTCCTCATTTACTAGCATTCAATATATAAGCGCTATTAAAGCTTCGGTATGGCGGGAAATTTTATGATTAATTTAATTTAAATTAATTAATAGCGTGTAACTAAAAAGCGCTGTTGTTTAAGTGCATTTTTTAATTTTTGTCAAGCTCTTTTTAAATTTTAATTTTTAATTATTAAATACCTATAATAAAATATAAAAACATTTTAGAGCTTACACAGAGTAATCAAATTGAATACATATAACATCCAACTTCATTTCTATCATATCAAATAAACGTCTCGATGTCTCGTACATAACTTAAAATCATATATTCCTAAATACACATTTTTTTGCCGAGGACACTACACAGGAAAAATACAATCAATTACTTTGAGTACTTTAAAAAAACAAATAAAAATTCCAATAAACATAAATCATAGGGCATACTTGTATCTGTATCCACTTGGTGCTCATTTTAATTTTCTTCAACAATCCTTTTTCGGTTCGAAAACCAAAAAGTGCTCTGCAAACAAAACCAACATATATTATACATCTATACAGAGACTTAGTTCCAGTGCCAGAAATGGGAGTTTAGCTCAACTAGAGGCTGCGTCAAGACAACATATATTATACATCTATACTTCAGTGTTGAATTAGAGTGTATAATCTGAGCTCCCCTAGATGTTTTGTCTGCAGAATTGGATAAAGAAATCAATCATTGTAATCAGAAAAGAACCCCATCATCTGCAGGGGGTAAACCACCTACTGTGTTGCCTACTAATGAACAACAGAGAATTCCTGGTGCACAGGTTGTACCTCCTGCATTGACTACTAATGAACAACAGAGAATTCATATGAGAAATGAACTGAAGGATTGTGTATTTCTCTCTGAAGTTTTCGCTTAAAAAACAAGTCACTTAAAGTCATACTTCATTCGGAAGAACTTAAACCCTGCTGTATTTTCTATTGTGGTATGAAAAAGAAAAGATTGGCTACTGTTGAAGTTAATTTTATCTGCAATTCGTTATATATAGTGAATGATTCAACATAGCGTTCGGACTCATGTGCATGAATCAGTAACGCAGTAGCCACATAATTTGTAGATAATCCAACAGTCAGTCTGGTTGGTGCTAAATCAGATGTTTCTAGGGCTTGGTTCTGGTTAACCCTGGTCAATTTTGGCCAAGTTATTGCTGTCAGTCAGTCTGATCTGGTGCTGGCCTTTTCTGTACTTCTTACTTCCAACTATATTCTATTTATGACCTAAACAAGATGTATGCATTTGATTAGGGTCTGATATCTCATAAGTAAAACGCAACTGACACGGTTTGGTTCAATTTAGCTTCTGTTCTATATCTAAACAAGGGCCCTTGAGATTAGAAAACAGGCTGTTAATCATGGCCAATGATGATGAGGAACCAAAATCTAAGCAAGGAGAAGAGCTTGCTACGGATTATTCTTGCATCTCTACGGGCTGGAAGTAGTAGAGGCTATGGCAGTGAAAGTGGTCGCAGTAGTACTAGCAGCAACAGTACATGGGGCAGTAATCCAGGGGTTCGAATGGTACTATCTGGGCTAACAAGCTCACAGGGAAGACAGGAACACAAGGCCAACATGGTGCGACTACGAAGACAGGCTTAACAGATAGGTCTCGTGGGAGTTTCAAATACTTTTTATCGTGAATGAAGTTGTTGCTCAAACATTCATGAATAAGGATTCGAACATGTGTACCTATCATTCACACCACGCAGCTAAAATAAACTACGAAGTATATATGAATCGTGTAAAAGTCAAACTGTAAGGTGTAATCTTAATACTCGTGACAAACAAATGAACACTCATGCCTTTTATCCACACAGATATTTGAATAACTAAAATTATTTACAGCTTCCTGTTAAGTAAGCGTTGAGCGTATTAACTGTATTAACTTACATTGCCGGCCTCCTTAATTGTGATTTACTTCACTTGCATCCTTCTTCCTTTTTGTTGATGAAGCTCGTTATCTTCTGACTTGTTCCTCAAAAGACGAATCTCATTTATATAATAGTGTTGTCTGTCAATTATGAGAGCAAGGAACAAGGAGATTCCTACACAAAAACGGAAGATATAAAGATTATGGTGGATCAAAAACACAACTTCATCTGTTCTAAAAACTGTTTCAAAAGTTTACCAGTAAAGAAAAAAAATTTAAAACCTGTACCAAGAAGAGTTTCTTCGAGAAGGTGATGAACCATAAGGACTTGTTCTGCTGGACTAATGGCAGAACCATCCGTGAAGCGCCAATGAGCATCGAGGAGACAATATACGCTTGAGAGAAACAACACAAACATCGTTGCTGACAACGTTTGAGCAACCACAGGACCTCTGCCAAGTTTCAACTGGCTTAGCCCTTTCAGTAGATGTTTTCTCAAAGGAGTTCTAAACAAAAGGATTAAAATCAGAAGAAGTTCGGCTAAAGTTACTGGATAAATTATGTAAAGCAACATCTTTAATCCAAATGTTCAAGTTTCTGAGCTTAGATCAGAGAAAAGTTTATGATGTTAAACAACAGGAGAGCAAATAAGAACAGAGAACTGGTCAGATGGAAGATATCCAGCTTTTTACATGCTTCTTTTATTAACAAAACTTCTATTTTAATTAAGGTATGATAAAGAAAGAAAGAAACTCAAGCATGGTGTATAGTATAGAAACTTTGCCTTTTCAATTTCAACTCTTTGATTCTCGCCTCTTAACCAAACCATCAAGAATAAGACCTTTCATGAAGGAAGTAGTGAGAATTTAAGTACAACACAAGTTATTTCCCTGTTTAAACAATTCATTTATCCTTTTGTGGCTACAATTTCTTACATAGATACATACATACAAGAGTATGCATATTTCCATGTCGCGTTTGATGATTTCCCGTCACCAAAGCCTCTTTTTAATTAACATAGTATTGTCTAAAAGCAAACATCTCCTGTAAAAGAATGATACAACAGTTCGTAGTTTGCAGCAAACAAACGTTAGTTTCCGATTTCTTACCATCCATAATCCTCAACAGAACCCAACCTCATACATCTAATGGTCCATTAAAAGTACACCTATGAAACGAAAGAATGAACTACCAGTGCTAAACTACTCATACATCCAATAATCCCAAGTAATATCATAAGCCCGCAACCCTTAAATATCAAAAGTATGTTCCAACTTCAGATGAAGACCATGAGAATCAAAAAGAACAATAACGACGCTGTAACTCCTAATTCCAAAAACAATATTTCTAAAATTTCCAGAATCAGAAAGTTTCTAACATTCACAGAATCAAAAATTTCTAATAAACCTCAACATCCAGTATAAGTGGGTGATAAACAGGCATATCAAATTGCTATAAAACTGCAAATTTACAATTGAAAATTTGAAAACCCAATTGAATAGCTAGAAGAAACTCACAATTGATAATTCAATCACACGCATCGGGAAAATATGTTCGCCGGATAATAATCGCCGCCAACGTTCGCCGGAGAAGAAGATACATACGGAAATATCTGGATCTGGATTGAAGAGAACTCTGTAATTTTGGATTTGGGAAATTTCGATTTGAGTCAACTTGGATTGGGATTGAACTCTTGAGTTCTTGAGTTCGATTGGGAACTCAATCTTAACTGTGGAAGTCGTGGTGGGAGAAGGAAAGAAGATGGAGAACGTGGGGAAATACTTAGGCGGTGGTGGTGCTGATCCGGGGAAGGGTTTTGTTTCTTTAATTTGGTTTTGGCGCGGCAGGTGTCAAAGATGTATTACTATAGGTTTTTTTGTTTGTTTTTAAATTACTATAGCTATGAATCACAGCGTTTACAGAAAAGCGCTGTATTATATTAAGGTGGAAATTAAGGCTGCTTATTTTAACAGTAATATAAAATAAAGTGTTGTTATTTTATTTAAATATTAGCGCTTTTTGATAAGCGCTATTAATTAGGCGCTGTTAATTAATGTTTTTGTTGTAGTGGTTATTGTAATTTTTATGTCCAGCAATTATATATATATGCCTGTATTATGTTTTAAGGTGTAACTATTATGTCTAGCATTTTATCTTATATGCCTGTATATGTTATGTAATTTTTATGTCCAGCACTTAATTTTATATGCCTGTATGTGAAATGTGTGATTATATGATTATTATGTTTTTATGGGCTAAATGATATTATATGATGTATATCTATGATTTTTACCATGATGATATTCTAAAGTATCTCATTATTATATGATGTTATTGTTCGGGAATAATGGCGATATTTATTAAGTTATTTTAAAGAAAGACGATGTTCCTTTTGTCGGCCTGGAAAAGTGAACTGAACTAGTAAATGGGCAAGTTACAGGTGGAGGCAAGTTAAAATCAAAGTTAAAGTTAAAGGAAAACAGTTTCCCCCTGAAAAGATGTAAGAAAAGTCCCGCCAAAGCCTGTACTTGCCAATGAGCTGTAAAGGAAATGATTCCTTGCCGACACAGTTTTCGAGATAACGAGATTAAGTTAGTTATTTCCGAACAATAAATGCTAATGATTGATATGTGCCAAATGATTTTCAAAACAAAACCGTTTTGACGGACTAGAGTAATAATACAGAGTTTTCCACTCATTTTTTTCGTATTTTCTGTGTTTTTCTTGTTTTCTATTTTTATGATGATGTACAGGTTCAGTTATGGAGCTCGAGTTGCTCAAGATGAGAGTTATTACTGGAGTTGGTAGTTTATTATGGAGATATCGAGATGAGAAGTTATTTATTATGGAAATCCTGTTAGTGAGGTGATTACGAGCATATTGATTTATACTTATTTGGGAATATTGTATTATTTAAGAAATGTTATTTGAGGACTATTTTATTTGTGGGCCCATACCCACAGGTCCCAGGATTGATTAAGCCTAATTCCGCTGCTAATGATCAGCTAAGTGCGGTTTATTACCGATAATTAAGGAGCCGAAAAGTTGGGGCGTTACAGGAAGAGCCAGACGAGAGAGGGAGAGCAAAAGAGGAGAGAAAGTTTAATAAAATTGTGAGGGGATCATCAGTGCAAGGGGTTATATTTATAGCTTCTTAATCCCTAGTGGTCTTAGGCTTAACGTTATGCATTAGGCTTTGCAATTGGGTTTAAATTAGAATTGAAAGCTTTACAACTTTGTCGGGTTCACCAACTGAATTAGATTGGGATCGGGACTGAATTTAAATTGTTTTGAAGTACGACCCAATAAATTTCCCGACTTAAATAATAAATTCATTTAATTTTATTTCGTAATGAAATAGAAATTATAAATATTTTTTAATTAAAAATACATTTAAATCCTTATTAATGCAACTTAAATTCTATAATTCGTAAAAAATATTTTATAAATTCATTAAAATATATTTCTAAATATAGAAAAATACCAGGTATTACATTCTACCCTCCTTAAAAGAAGTTTCGTCCCGAAACATGAGCATGGAAAAAAACAATTTGAAATCAAAACTTGAGACTTTATGAGACTTTATTGCGTTTTCTTTCCAAAAATTTAGTTGTTGTACTCTTTAAGTAATTCAACATGATAATATGAAGTACAATTTCAATAGAAAGCACTAAATTAAGCATAAAATAATGGAAAATAAGGTAAAAAGCGCAAAATTCTACCGCACTCTACCCCCCTTTAAAGGAACGAGCTACGGCCCCGTAACTCAACTAACCTCGGGAAAATTCTCGGGATATTTCTTTCTCATTTATTCCTCGGCTTCCCAGCTAGCTTCTTCGGATTCTTGGTTAGACCATAAAACTTTGACAATCTTAACATCCTTAGTCCGCGTACTATGTACTTTACTATTTAGGATTTTGATTGGTCTTTCTTCAAAAGTTAGGCTTTGGTCCAATTCTATGGTCTCTGGTTGCAACACACATATTTTCTCAATAGAGATATATGAAACACATTATGAACTCTATGAAAGTCCATGGGTAAGGCTAGTCTATAAGCTACCTTTGCTATCCGTTCCAGGATTTCATATGGGCCTATATACTTTGGGCTAAGCTTTCCTTTCTTCCCAAATCTCATTACACCTTTCATTGGTGAAACTTTGAGCAACACTTTGCCACCTATTTGGAACTCTTCATCCCTACGCTTCAAGTCTGCATAACTCTTATGGCGATCCTGCGTTGCTTGATCTTGGATTGATATGGTTCTAACTTGGTTCATTGTGTCCTCTATCATTTGTGGCCCTAACAAAACGGTCTCACAAATGTCACTCCAACATAAAGGACTTCTACATTTTCATCCGTAAAAAGCGTCGAACGGTGCCATTCCTATACTGGAATGATAGCTATTATTGTATGAAAATTCAATAAGATCTAAACTATCTTCCCATTATCCTTGGAAATCTATGACATAAGCTCTAAGCATATCCTCAAGGGTTTGGATAGTCCTTTCCGTTTGTCCATCAGTGGCTGGATGAAACACTGTACTTATTTTCAATGTCGTACCAAAGTTCTTCTGCACACTTTTCCAGAAGTTCGAAAGAAACCTTGAATGCCTATCTAATACGATATCCTTAGGAACTCCATGTACTCTCACAACATACTTCATGTAAACTTTGGCAAGTTGTTCCATCTTCCAGGTTTCCTTCATTGGTATAAGCACTGCTTACTTAGTTAGTCTATCTACCACAACCCAAATGGTATCATTTCCACTTTTCCACTTGGGTAAACAAGTGACGAAGTCCATTGAAATACATTCCCATTTCCAGCTTGGAATTTCTAATGGTTGGACCTTTCCTTGAGGTCTCCTATGTCCTATCTTAACTTTCTGACAGGTCAAGCATCTTGCTAAAAATTCATCCACTTCATTCTTCATTTTTGGCCACCAATAGACCTTTTTCATATCCTTATACAGCTTGTCACAACCCGGGTGAACAGAATACGGTGTACTGTGACCTTCTTTCATCAACTTTTCCTTTAATTCTCCACACTTTTGAGGCACACACCACCTTCCTTTGTACCTCAAACTTCCATCCTCATGGATCTTGAAATTAGTTTCTTTTCCTTGTGAAATTTTCTCCTTGATTCGCTCTAACTTAACATCTCCAGCCTGATTCTCTTTGATTTCATCAAACACCGACGGTTGGATAGTCAATGCATTCATCATTCCTTCCAAAAATTCACCACTCACGATTTCTAGATTCAATCTTTGCATATCCTTGCACAGCTCGTTAGCAACTACTAACGCATTCACACCATGGCTTGATTTCCTACTCAAGGCATCTGCAACTACATTTTCTTTTCCTTCGTGATAATGGATGTCTAAATCATAATTCTTAATCAATTCCAACCACCTTCTTTGGCGCATATTCAGATCCTTTTGTGTGAAAATGAACTTTAAGCTCTAATGATTCGTTAATATCTTACATTTCTCACCGTACAGATATTGTCTCCATATCTTGAAGGCAAACACTATGGCAGCTAGTTCTAAGTCATGGGTATGGTAATTAGATTCATACGATTTCAATTGTCTTGACGCATAAGAAATCACCTTCCCGTTCTGCATCAAAACACACCCTAGACCATTCTTAGACGCATCATTGTACACATCATAAGTATCACTTTCGTCTGGCAGAGTTATCACTGGCGCGGTTGTCAATCGTGTCTTCAAAGCTTGGAATGCTTCCTCACACTTATCATTCCACTCAAACTTAGCTTTTTTCTTCATCAAGGTAGTCATTGGTTTGGCTATCCTAGAAAATTCTTGCAAAAAATGCCTATAATATCCAGCTAAACCAAGAATGCTTCGAATATCCGTGACACTCTTAGGTGTAGGCCATTCACTAACGGCTTTGATATTTGCATGGTCCAGTGCAACTCCTTCTTTAGATACGAAGTGTCCCAAAAATGCAACCTTCTCCAGCCAGAATTCACACTTCGAGAATTTGGCGTACAACTGGTTGTCTCTCAATGTACTCAACACAGACCTTAAGTGTTCAGCATGATCTTCTTCACTCTTTGAATACACAAGGATATCATCTATGAAAACTACTACGAACTTGTCCAAGAATGCATGGAATACACGGTTCATTAAGTCCATAAAGATGTAAGGTGCATTGGTTAACCCAAAAGTCATAACAGTGAACTCATCATGACCATATCTAGTCCTGAATGCAGTCTTTGGTATATCGTGGTCCGCAATTCTCAACTGATGATAACCTGACCTCAAATCCATCTTTGAAAAGATTCCTGCTCCTTTCAATTGGTCAAATAGATCATCTATCCTAGGCAAATGATACTAATTCTTGATTGTGACCTTATTGAGCTCCCTGTAGTATATATAGAGTGTCATACTCCCATCCTTCTTCTTGACAATCAAGACTGGCGCTCCCCAAGGCGATGCACTTGGTCTGATATAACCTTTCTCCAATAAATCCTCCAACTGACCTTTCAACTCAATCATTTCAGCTGGAGCCATTCGGTATGGAGCTTTCGAAATAGGTGCAGTTCCAGGTGCTAAGTCTATGGTAAAATCAATAGGTCAATTGGGCGGCATTCCTGGGATCTCTTCTGGAAACACATCTAGAAATTTATTCACTATTGCAATGTCCTCAGGTTGATCCTTAGTTATGTGTTCGAGGTTTCTCACATTGCACAAGAACACTGGGTTTCCCTTACTGACTAGCTTCACGAGTTCCATCGCCGTGATGATTCCTACACTTCTAGGATTTCCAAAACGACGATAGGACACTACTTTCCCTGAACTAGACCTCAAATGATTCATCTGCTTCTCACAATCAATCTTGGCTTTAAATAATGCTAACCAATCCATACCTAAAATCACATCTAGTTCTCCCAATTCAAACTCGATTAGGCTAGATAAGAACACAGTTTTGGCTATGGTTAAAGGCACATCTCTATAAATCTTAGTATACTTTACTATCTTACTAGTTGGTATAACTATGGGTACCTCAATTGCTTCAGGTTCTTTCAATCCTAGTTTCTCCAAAATACCCACTGCTATAAACGAATAAGTTGCATCAGAATCAAATAGAACTTTAACTAAAATGGAGTTAATAGAAAAAGTATCGGCTATGACGTCGGAAGAAGTTTCTGCTTCTTGCCTAGTGATCACATTCAGCTTTCCTTGGGAACCTCCTTTGTTATAGCCACCTCCATTGGCATTTCCATTGTTGTTTCAGTTCCCATTTTGCATATAGTTTCCCCCAAACTTTCCATTGTTTTGGCCATTGTTGTTATTGTTACCGCCTTGGTAACCTCTCTGGTTTCCACCATTATTTCCATTATTCCCTCCATTCCGATTTTGGTTACTCCGATTGTTGTTCTGACGGTTGTTCTGAGAGTTGTTCTGGTTAGGTTTCCAATTCTTGGCCCAACATTCAAATTCCCTATGGCCAGGCTTCTCATAGAACCTACATATATTGGATTTCCATCACAATCTTTCCCTGGGTGATTACCACGGCAACGTCTGCACTCATAAATTCTTGTTCCATTTCCATTGCCTCCAGACTGGTTCCTGTTGCCACTATTGTTGTGGAAATTGTTATTTCGATTTTCCACTTCCATTCTCTTTGAACTGGAACAGATTGTTCCCCTTATTCTTCTTAAAAAAAATGGTTTTGTTGGTTACTACCCTGATTTTGGTTCCCAACATCTTTTCTCTTCTCACTAACTCCTTCTTCCTTTGTTGGAGTCCTTACAGATGGGCAGCTTTCCCATACAAGGTATCGAGAGAAGTAAAAGTCTCTCCAGTAAGCATCATGTGCAGATCCATAGTAAATCCACTCTCAAATCTCTGAGCCCTAAGCTCTTCCGTTGCCACCACTTCCGGTGAAACCTAGACCACTCTATGAATCTAGAATAGTACTTAGTTACAGACATCCCATCCATCATCAATTCGATGGATTCCGGAGCTTTCTGCTTATTCAGATACGACGGATAAAACTTATTTCTCAATGCAACCTTAAACGATTCCCACCCGAATCCAGGTGTAGATCTCAAAGCATTTTCACATCTTTTCCACCATAGGTCAGCTTCTCCTCTAAGGTAATATATAGCACTATTCTCCCTAAGGTTTTCCGGACAGTTCACGGCTACTATTAGCTTATCAAGTTCCCTTAACCAATTCTCTAGTACGCTTGGGTCAATCTCTCCTTGGCACAAAGGAGTCTTACTCTGAGCCACCTTCTTAAACAATTCCCCAGCGGGATCAGGCATTGGGTTGTTTCTATTCTGTGCTAAGTTGTGCACTACTTCAGCTAATTGCCAAACCACATCCGCAATCTCTTGATTAGCTGTGTCCCTTCTCCTGAATAAAATAAAAGACTAACTTCAAAGACTGGGTTGAACACGACCTTACTAAATATTGAACCAGAAAAACAAGTCAAAGCAATAGCACAAATGGTCATAAAATTTTGGACCCTAATGGGAAAGTGGCGCCTACTTTGTGCCAGTTCTCACTTCGTTTGCATCACAAAAATTTAAGTGGTAGAGAATTCAACCACCCTACATGTAAAATTTCGTTGAATAAATAACATTAAATCCCTTTTGCGATATCACTCAACTTAAATACAAAATTTAGAATTAAGGATAACGAAAAGAATCTAAAGCTTTTATTACTTCAACGATAGAATACTACATCCTTTGGATAGTACTTTATTCGCTAAACCCTAAAAATGAATTACTAAAACCATAATTTGTAGCTTTGCTTTTTTATTATTCAACCAAAAATAAGTACTAACTATTACAATACTCAAATGCTAAAGGCACCACGACAATCATTCTTTTCATTGTAGTGCTCTGGGGTGAAATCTTGTTCTTCAGGATCATCTATGTCTTCTTCAAGATCAGAATCATACTCCATATCTTCGTCATTTTGTTGTAGCACATTATTCACTTCATCATTGGCTTCAGGCTCATCCTCAGTATCACTAGAAATCTCAATAATGGGTTCAGGAATGATAGGGTTAGGATTATCAATTTCAACAACATCGTCATCACTACCCTCATCCACAACTTCATCACTATCCTCATTCATGGGATTCTCCACATCACTATCATCCTCCATGTGATTGATATTTTCTACCATTTTAACATCCTTAAAACATTTCTCTGCAAGCTCTAAAATAGTGGTCATGGCCTCCATGTGATACCTCCATCTACCATCAGGAGTACCCTACTTAAAGTAATTAGGAGTACCACTCTCGGAATGCATATCATGGAATCGATTCTTAAGCTCTATGTATGGATTCTTATGAGGCAAGTAATTAATTAATAACCATCTTAGACATAACATCCTTATTCCTTAGTTGAGGCAAATTTTGGACCGTAGCGAAATAATTGAAAGTGAACTCAATCTTCTTCACATAAATGTGTGGAGTCTCACGGTCTAACTTCTCTAGGTGTCCTAGGTTAGAGAACTTTGAAAGAAACATCTTAAATCCTGAAAATACACAACTTAAGATTCTTACTAACACATTCCCAAACAAAATAATTCAAATTCCCCCAAAATAATTAAGCTTTAACACATTCAATGCACAAATATATGCTTAATCAAGGATTATGATGCAATTAATCACATAAAGCAAAATAAAACACGATCAAACTTTAAATACAAGATCACATAATCAATACTTAATCACACAGCACTTAATTAGATGCATACTTAAATTAAATGCCCTTCTTAACCTACCCTTTCTTCACTTAGAAATAAATAACAACTTTCGAAATTTATTTAATAAATAACTTCAAATTTAAACGCAATTATTAAAAATTATAATTGAAAATTAAAATAAATAATCGAATAATTCAATTAAATAATTCGAAAAAAAAGAACTTCAGAAAAATAATTAAATAAATATTTAATTTCGGAATAAATTAAAAAAAAAAATCTGAAATAAAATTTTCGGAAAATTCGAATAGTACGAAAATAAGAACCAAATTTTAACATTAAAATAAAGATATTCGGAATTTTAATCAATTTCAAATAACTCAAAATAATTGGTATTTGACTTTTCAAAATATTAAGTACTCAAATATAATATTTTTAACTTTAGGAAAAAAAGTAAAATTTCAAACATCCTAAAGATCCGCAAAAACCACTTCGGTAGTATGAAATACAATTAAGTAGCTTCTTAAATCGTAGTTTAAGGAATTACCACCTTGCACTATTATTTAATGCAAATCAGCTCTCAAACTAGAGCTCTGCAAATACCACTTTGTAACACATTAATAATTCCTTGCTTTTTTAAAATATTTTCCAACTTAAAACAAAGTAATTACAAGATATTACCGTCACCATGATAACGGCTAAGGCTATTTACTAGAATTACGCGGCGGAATTTAACTAACTTTCAAATCCTCATAAATAGTTAATGGCCATCGTACAACCCGGAACCATTAAGGCCCAAACTAAAACATTAAATAGTTTAAAAATCCATTAACTAAAGTAAGTAAATACTGTAGTCATGTCTAGAAAATAAATATAGAGTTTGTAAAAAGCGGAAGAGAAAATAATCTCTCAAACTCAATCCCATGATAACTTCTCTCGCAAGTTATCTCTACAACCCTGTTATTCAAAGTCTACTCCCCAACAACACAAATGCAATGATGGATCATCATAGGGTCATTAAGGCAAAGGCCATGACCAATAGACATGTAGCACGAAGTCAGCGAAAGCTGAGTACGAACAAGGTAGAATGAAATCCTAGTCTAACATGCTTCACTCAATCCTATATAATCCACATGCAAAAGCCATTTAATAACAAGTAACCATGGAGACAAGACTCGACACTTGACACGACTCTTGACTCACAGATTAATAAGAATTAGCTTCGAACGGGTAAAATAAAATATCCATAAAAGGAAAGAAAAGGTGTTGGAAGCCAATACCTACGGAATTCCGACGCTTAAAATAAAGAATGAAACAACGCCTTGTATCATTAAAGGAGTACAAGTTTTCCGGCAAGACTCCCCCCATTATTGCATACTCAAGGTAATTACGTTCCAAAAGTTTTGAAGCTCATTCAGTTGCACTTTACGTTAAATAATGTTTTATGCACAAGGTGAACTCAAGACACAATAACTAGACATAAAATACACGCAACCAACAATGACACTTCATTTTAATCCTTTAGGACATGTGATCAAACATAAGCTCAAGTGATATTACTCCCATTGTTCCTTCTCAATATACTATTGAGATAACCCGACATTGCCAGTTAACAAGCGAGGTTTGCACATGGCACGAATAGTCCTTAGTTCAATTTACATAAACTTCCCAAACATATTCTACTCGGCGGTAGAATAAATACTGCACTGCGGCACAACTACTTGGCTTAAAGTATGCTACACATCTCCTACAATAGCATAACACAATCCTTGCATGTGAAACACTCATACATGCATATAAACTTGAACAACAAGTTTGACATAATTCATCGATTTTAATTGATCACAACATGACTGTTCACATAGGCTTCATAATTCAACAATAACATAACATGCTATTTCACCACATCAAACATGAATTCAATAATACTTCAAATCACATGATTCACAAATAATAATCGTCACATAATCCTCATGTAAACGGTGGTTACACTAGGCATGTACGTACCTCGAGTATTTAAGTACGGGGGCCACTTTGCGAATCACAGTCAACGCTAGAAATCACCTAATTAAAGTAATAAAATTTAGTTATTATTCATGCTTACTAAATTTTCAGCAACTTTTAAGAGTTTTAAAACCTTTGTTTTAATTAAAAATTACTTGCTCGTAATTAAAATAATAGTCTCAATTGAACGATTAAAGTCCTAGCACGAAAATATTAATATTTCGCCTTTAAAATCATTAAAATCAAGACTTTAAAGCCTTGGATTAAATCTGAAATTAAATTTGATTTCCCTAATTTAAATCACCATTAAATTACGTAAATCAATCGCTTATTAAATTGGGATTAAAACCCTAGTATTAAATAATCATAAAAATCACTTTAGGACATCAAAAATCCACTCTTTATTAATTTATTAAATTTGAAAATAATAGTTCCTTTAATAAAAATCATCCTTATGAATTCAAACACGTAAAACATCACAATTCAGTGTTCATAACCGTTCCCATCAGTTTAATTAAAATCAATAATAATAATATAATTTTAAAATACGGAATAGAAATAGAATAGGCAAGGAAGAAGAGAATTATACCAAACCGGCCTATAGCACAGTACAATCACGAATTGAATGTAATTGGGCGCAAAAGGGATAACAATATGGAGTATACGGAACACAACAACACACACAACACACACGGTGTGCGTGTGTTGCGCGGCAGCGACAAGCAAGCAGGCAGTGGCGGGGTTCTCGGCTGGCACGAGAGGAAGAGAGAATATGGCGAGTGTGTGGGAGAGGCCACCACACGAGTAGCAGCAGCGACACAACAACACAACACCAACACGCAGCAACAAGCTTGAGTCCTGAGCGAGAGGTGCGACGAGGGCGAGAGAAATGAGATAGGGAGTGCGGGCTGTGGGCGACGTGCGTGTGCACGAGAGAAAAAGGGAAGACACACAAAGAGAGGAGAGTGCTTGAGGCACGGTGCAGCGACGCAGCACACGAGCAGAGGTGCTGGTTGTGTGGGGGTTAGGAGACAAGCAAAGAGAGAAAGGGAGAGCCGGACAAGAGAGGGAGAGCAAAAAAGGAGAGTGAAATTTTAATGAAATTGTGAGGGGCTCATCAATGCAAGGGGTTATATTTATAGGTTCTTAATCCCTAGTGGGCTTAGGCTTAGGGTTTTGCATTGGGCTTTGCAATTGGGTTTAAATTAGAATTGAAAGCTTTAAAACATTGTTGGGTTCACCAACTGAATAGGATTGGGCTCGGGATTGAATTTAAATTGTTTTGAAATACGACCCAATAAATTTCTCGACTTAAACAATAAATTCATTTAATTTTAGTTCGGAATTAAATAGAAATAATAAATATTTTATTTAATAAAATATACATTTAAAGCCATATTAAATACAATTTAAATTCTATAATTCGTAAAAATACTTTATAAATACATTAAAATATATTTATAAATTCAGAAAAATACGAGGTATTACACTCGGGGGTACCCAAAAAAACTCTTATCCGCTCCATCACCCACCCGACAATCCACACCCACCTCAAGTTCAACTTTAGGTCCGATAATTATTGTTTTTCTCTTGGTATGAGAGTTTTGAATTTTAAAACTTTGTTCTAAAGTGTCTGGTAACTCAATAGTCTGGTTAGGGTGATTAGTAAATATACAAAATCATAATATGTAGGTTAGTATTAAAAAAAATATTGATAAAAAGGATAAGCGGGGCGTCAGGTCGAATCCAAAATTATCATTGCTCCAATATACATGGCGGATAACCCCACCACCAACCCCAGATACATTTTTTATCCCCATAACCTACATGGTTGACCCCATCCATGTCCACTTCGGGGTTGATGATGGGGGTTAACCATGTTGGGGGTTAACCATGTTGGGATCGATGTTGAGGGTCAAAACTTTCCTCCATCCCCGTGTCAGATAACTAAGTTACATAAATATTAAACAGTTTATTGTTGCAAATATAGTATACCACTTGTGGGATTCACGGTTTACAAAAATATAATATCAATTTATGCACTTATTTAAAATCAATCTACTATTATTTTGACTGGAAAATCAATCTACTTACTAATGTGAAAATGTTTACATTAATAGATTAATAAACTAAAAACATGAATATGAACTCTAAAACTCTATTAACAAATATGAACATGAATATGAACTCTAAAATTCTTTTTTGATTGTCCAACAACAAAGAAATACTATTAGAGAGTGGCACTTGTCAGCTCTGAAGGAAATAATGCCCTTGGTCCAAGTATGCATTCTATGTTAAGTCTAATAAATGCGGTTCAGTATTAATTAACAAGTTAATAATTCAGTGAGATCAAGTGAGCTGAATGCCTAGCTAGAGGCCGCTTCAGTTCAAGTGGAATTAATGATATTAATCCACAGCTTACTCTTGACTGAACCCGTAGGGTCACACAAATAGTACGTAAACGGATCAAGTATTTAATGGCATTAAATACTCCATCTATGAATATTCGGAACCGACGGATCTTGGTTTCAGTGGGAGCTAAGATCGTCACAGGCAAGAAATGAATACTCCGGAAACGATGATATTGCCGGAAACGGAAATATAGATCGTATCGGAAATATGAATATTATCCAAGTCGTAGATGTTGCCGGAAACGGAAACATGGTACGTATCGGAAAATATTATTGGAAATGGAAATATTACCAGAATCGGAAATATTGCCGGAAACGGAAATATTGTCAGAATCGGAAATATTACCGGAATCGGAAAATAATTCCGGAAACGGAAATATTAAATATTTGTTCGAAACGGAAATTAATTCCGGAATCGGAAATATTGAATATTGTTCGTATCGGAAATAGATTCCGGAAATGGAATTTTAATCGGAAGCGTATCGTACGAATTAGCATCGGACGAGGCCTGCCGGACGAAGGCCCAGCACGAAGCCAGGCCATCGCCCAGCAAGCACGCACGCCACAGCCCAGCGCGCACAAGGCCACGCATGCGTGGGCCGCGCTGCGTGGGCTGCTGCTCGCATGCGTGGGCAGCCCTTGTGGCTGCCGTGTGTGTGTGAGTTTGAGCTCATGCGAGATTCCTGAATCTGCAAGAGTCAGTGTATGATTAAATGTCTATTCCTATTGGATAAATTGATTAAGTAGAATTCATGTAGAATTCTAAATTCCAATTAATTCGCATCCTACTAGGATTACGATTCCTTTTCCATAACTCTATAAATAAAGGCCTAGGGGTCATAATTTAGACACAAGTTTTAAAAGTATTCAAAAGTGAGTTTTTGAGAGAAAATTCAAACACCCATCTTGCCCCAAAAGTGCCGAATTTTCTGAATACCTTAAGAGCGATTCTAGTTGGTCAATCTTAAGGCGGATCCGGACGTGCTGTGGACTATCTACGGAGGGACGACACTTGGAGTCCTAAAAGACTTGTTCTTGTTCGGTTCGGGCGCAGCTAGGGAGGGCACGCAACAAAGAGTATGCATCTAATTATGCTATATGATTATGTGTAAATAATATGTTTCCTGGGTTAATGGTTGTTTCCGCATGATCTATGTAAATGTCATATGTATCATAACCTAACAGTGGTATCACGAGCCCCTTATTATTTTCATAATCTAAATTGCATGAACATGGTTAAATATTACAAATTTGCAAGAATTAAAAGGGGTGATTAATTTTCGTAATTGTTAATTAATTGCAAATTGCGTTTATTTAATTATATGTACGCAGTTTTTCGGCAGTTTCTTCGTTACTCATCCGAATTGAGTGATTTTTGTGTCAATTCCGCATGTAAAAGGCATTCTAAAATTTTGACAAAAATAGTATTTTTCTGCCGAACCCAGAATTCTCAAATTCGAAGCCTAACTATGACTTTTCGAAGGTTTTAGTTTTTCGAATGCAAAATTTCGTAAATTTAAGATGTTAAATTAAATATTTGCGATCCTTGTTGATAAATCTTGAATTTTTGATTGACCTACTGCATATGTTTAACAAGTTTGAATGCCTAGTCTTGTTAATTATGCAATCTAATTTGTAATTATGATTAATTTGTTGAAAATTAGAATAATTTAGAATTAATTTGATTTTCATAATTAATTGTAATTTAATTAGAAACCTATGATTAAAAACCACCATAAAAATTGTAAATTTACGATAAATTTTAAATTTTTATGACCTAGACTTGAATCCATAACAATCGGAAATCAATTGGATAATAAATTTTCGATTTTTTCGCCCTAAAATTATGAAATTAATAATATTTATTAATTTGTCATTAATTTTAAATATAAATTTTAAATTTTTATGCGATTCGTTCAAATAACTTGCACGCACGAAGCAATGGACGCTTCGTGTTACCCTTAAGGGGTGTTGTATAATGCGGGCATGCGACGACGAGCAAGGGAGCTCGTCGCCCGTGCGGCACGAATGCAATGAGCAAGGGCGTAGTGCACGAGCGCAAGGCAGCAGCCCTGCCTTGTGTCGTGTGCCACGAGCAATGAACGTATGGGCATGGGCGAGGGGCGAGCCAAGGCAGTCGCGTGTGGGCAGCAAGCGAGCTGCGCCACAACGCGCGCTGCCTCGCACAAGTGCGCGCAGCCTCGCGCGCAGCGAGCGCAAGCTCGCGTGCCACGAGCGCTGCGCACAGCATCACTCGCGCGCACAGCGCGCGACGTCGCCCGCCCAGCGAGCGATGTCGCGCACCAGCGAGCGATGGCTCGCGCGCGCGCAGCGAGCGATCTCGCGCGCCAGCGAGCGATGGCTCGCGCGCGCAGCGAGCGATCTCGCGCGCCAGCGAGCGATGGCTCGCGCGCACCAGCGAGCGATCTCGCGCGCCAGCGAGCGATCTCGCGCGCCAGCGAGCGAGCCAGCGCGCCCAGCGAGCGATCTCGCGCGCGCACTGCGAGCGATAGCTCGCGTGCGATGGGGCGCTGTGCGGAGGCTTGCGTTGGGACAGCAACAGCTATGCTACGAGCGCATGGGCTGCGCGCACATGGCCAGCAATGGCTGTGTGCGTACGGCCCATGGGCGTGCAACGCGTAGGGTGTTTGCGTTTCGATTAGATCGTTTTGAATGTTTAATTTGAAAATTTCAGTTCACGTAATTTTAATTAATTTTAAAATTAATAATTTGAATTAATTTCTTGGATTTTAATTTTGAATATTATAATTATAATAAATGGAATTTATTCTAATTATTTTACTAAAATTAAAATCATGAATTAATTTAAATGCGACTGAAATTAAATTAAATTTTTGGATTCAATTATAAATTTATATGAGCTTTAAATTTTAATTAAATTTGTATGTTTCCGGTTAGACTAGAAATACAATTTTATGTTTAAAATTATTAAAGCATATGAATTTATTGGTTTGAGTGGGAGCGCTTTTTAGTCATAAACTCTTGATTAGGTCTACAAATCCTTAAGGTTAAAACAACTCGATTAGAATTAATAAGGACTGAATAATTGGTAGATTATTGGTGACCTTGATTAATTGCTGCAAATGTTTACGTGATGCATAATGTGTTTTACTAACCAGCTATGTGGGCCATTCATGATAATGAATGGGTGAATGGTATATATTGTATATGTACTGTTTTGCAGGTTATGAAGTGACTAGTATGGCCCAAATAGGATAGAAAATATGGTCTGCGTACCATTAATTTGAATGTAATTGGTCTAAAGCACCAAAGTTATTTTTCAATTCAAATATGGTCTGCGTACCATCAAATAGTTGTAATTAGTTATAGCTTATCCTATTTGAAGAAAATGGTGCCTCCCACGGAGATTTTCAAGACGGACTTTGAAGTCAAAGCTTCAAGATGAAGTCGGGCCATACTAGATCACAAATATCTTATGCATGTTTTAAGTTATTTATGTTAGGTTATGATACATATGAGATTTACATAGATCATGCGGAAACAACCATTAACCCAGGAAACATATTATTTACACATAATCATATAGCATAATTAGATGCATACTCTTTGTTGCGTGCCTTCCCTAGCTGCGCCCGAACCGAACAAGAACAAGTCTTTTAGGACTCCAAGTGTCGTCCCTCCGTAGAAAGTCCACAGCACGTCCGGATCCGCCTTAAGATTGACCAACTAGAATCGCCCTTAAGGTACTCAGAAAATTCGGCACTTTTGGGGCAAGATGGGTGTTTGAATTTTCTCTCAAAAACCTCACTTTTGAATACTTTGAAACTTATGTATAAATTATGACCCCTAGGCCTTTATTTATAGAGTTATGGAAAAGGAATCGTAATCCTAGTAGGATGCGAATTAATTGGAATTAGAATTCTACATGAATTCTACTTAATCAATTTATCCAATAGGAATAGACATTTAATCATACACTGACTCTTGCAGATTCAGGAATCTCGCATGAGCTCAAACTCACACACACACGGCAGCCACAAGGGCTGCCCACGCATGCGAGCAGCAGCCCACGCAGCGCGGCCCACGCATGCGTGGCCTTGTGCGCGCTGGGCTGTGGCGTGCGTGCTTGCTGGGCGATGGCCTGGCTTCGTGCTGGGCCTTCGTCCGGCAGGCCTCGTCCGATGCTAATTCGTACGATACGCTTCCGATTAAATTTCCATTTCCGGAATCTATTTCCGATACGAACAATATTTAATATTTCCGATTCCGGAATTAATTTCCGTTTCGAACAAATATTTAATATTTCCGTTTTCGGAATTATTTTCCGATTCCGGCAATATTTCCGATTCTGACAATATTTCCGTTTCCGGCAATATTTCCGATTCTGGTAATATTTCCATTTCCAATAATATTTTCCGATACGTACCATGTTTGCGTTTCCGGCAACATCTACGACTTGGATAATATTCATATTTCCGATACGATCCATATTTCCGTTTCCGGCAATATCATCGTTTCCGGAGTATTCATTTCTTGCCTGTGACGATCTTAGCTCCCACTGAAACCAAGATCCGTCGGTTCCGAATATTCATAGATGGAGTATTTAATGCCATTAAATACTTGATCCGTTTACGTACTATTTGTGTGACCCTACGGGTTCAGTCAAGAGTAAGCTGTGGATTAATATCATTAATTCCACTTGAACTGAAGCGGCCTCTAGCTAGGCATTCAGCTCACTTGATCTCACTGAATTATTAACTTGTTAATTAATACTGAACCGCATTTATTAGACTTAACATAGAATGCATACTTGGACCAAGGGCATTATTTCCTTCAGTCTCCCACTTGTCCTTAGGGACAAGTGTGCATTTCCTAATTCCTTTGTCGCTCGATGCTTGCTCTTGAACATAAGGTAAGAGTTGTCATCCTTATTATGTCCAGAGGTGTTCCTCGGTTTCAGAGTTCAACTGATCAAATAAACAGATAATCATAGCCTATGATTCATCCGAGCACGGCCATGCATTTCACAGTTTCTAGCTCTCCGAGTGGCCTTGTACAACTTTTAAGCATCTCATCCCGATTTATGGGAGGACAATCCCAATCTTGCGATCTTGAGATTAGACTTCGTTTGATAGGTGATTACCTGAGCGTTGCCTTTATAGCCTCCTTTTACGGTGCGACGGTTGGTCAACGTCAAAGCAACCAGTTCTCAAACAAGTAATCTCAAATCACTCAGGTATTGAGGATTTAGTGTCTAATAATTTTAATGAAATTTACTTATGACAGACTTTCATCTCTTACAGTAAAGTTTCATAGGTCTTGTCCGATACTAGTCTTCCCAAAGTAAGTATCTATGCAAATGATTATGACATTGCCATGTCCACATAGTTCAAGAAACAGAACTACTAGTCATCTTGCATTCTAATCGTCTAACGTTTTCTATGCGTCCAATTTTATAGAAAACTCCGACTAGGGACCATTTTCAACCTTTGACATTCAAGTTCACTTGATAGACATTTCTTAGTCACAGGACTGGTCCTGACAGTCTATCTTGAATATATCGTCAAGTTGAAGGGACTCGTCATTTAATAAACCACAAATTAAATGGAAAAATGAATTCCTTTCATTTATTGTGAATGATTAACCAATAATGTTTTACAAAGATTTAAACTCTAAAACTTTAAAACATTAAACAGAGACATCAAAGCCATTCTCCAATATGCTTGATTCCCATAGCTGCAGTGTGCGAGTTGTGCTTCGCTTGCGGCAGAGGTTTAGTTAATGGATCTGATATGTTGTCATCAGTTCCAATTTTGCTTATCTCGACTTCTTTTCTTTCAACGAACTCTTGTAGAAGGTGAAATCTACGAAGTACATGCTTGACTCTCTGGTGGTGTCTAGGCTCTTTTGCCTGTGCAATAGCTCCGTTATTATCACAATACAGGGCTATTGGTCCTTTAATGGAGGGGACTACACCAAGTTCTCCTATGAACTTCCTTAGCCATATAGCTTCCTTTGCTGCTTCATGTGCAGCAATGTACTCCGCTTCAGTTGTAGAATCCGCAATGGTGCTTTGCTTAGCACTTTTCCAGCTTACTGCTCCTCCGTTGAGGCAGAAGACAAACCCAGACTGTGATCTGAAATCATCTTTGTCGGTTTGGAAACTTGCGTCCGTATAGCCTTTAACAATTAATTCATCATCTCCACCATAGACCAGGAAGTCATCTTTGTGCCTTTTCAGGTACTTCAGAATATTCTTGGCAGCAGTCCAATGCGCCTCTCCTGGGTCTGACTGGTATCTGCTCGTAGCACTGAGTGCGTACGCAACATCCGGGCGTGTACATATCATAGCATACATTATTGAACCAATCAATGATGCATATGGAATCCCATTCATTCGTCTACGCTCATCAAGTGTTTTTGGGCACTGAGTCTTGCTTAGAGTCATTCCATGAGACATGGGTAGGTAGCCTCGCTTGGAGTCCGCCATCTTGAACCTATCAAGCACCTTATTGATATAAGTGCTTTGACTAAGTCCAATCATCTTTTTAGATCTATCTCTGTAAATCTTGATGCCCAATATGTACTGTGCTTCCCCTAGATCCTTCATCGAAAAACATTTCCCAAGCCAAATCTTGACAGAGTTCAACATAGGAATGTCATTTCCGATAAGCAATATGTCGTCGACATATAATACTAGGAAAGCAATTTTGCTCCCACTGACCTTCTTGTATACACAAGATTCGTCCGCGTTCTTGATGAAACCAAAGTCACTGACTGCTTCATCAAAACGTATATTCCAGCTCCTGGATGCCTGCTTCAATCCGTAGATTGACTTCTTTAGCTTGCATACCTTTTTAGCATTCTTTGGATCCTCAAAACCTTCAGGCTGTGTCATAAACACAGTTTCTGTTAAAACGCCGTTTAAGAAAGCAGTTTTGACATCCATCTGCCATATTTCGTAATCGTAATATGCAGCGATTGCTAACATTATTCGAATAGACTTTAGCATTGCAACTGGTGAAAAGGTTTCATCGTAATCCACACCGTGGACTTGCCTGTAACCTTTCGCAACCAATCTAGCTTTGAAAACTTCAAGTTTCCCATCCTTGTCCTTTTTCAGTTTGAAAACCCATTTGCTTCCAATGGCTTGGTAGCCATCTGGCAAATCGACCAAATCCCATACTTGGTTTTCAGACATGGAGTCTAATTCAGATTGCATGGCTTCTTGCCATTGCTTGGAGCTAGGGCTCGTCATAGCTTGCTTGTAAGTCGCAGGTTCATCACTTTCAAGTAATAGAACGTCATAGCTCTCGTTCGTCAAAATACCTAAGTACCTTTCCGGTTGAGATCTATATCTTTGCGATCTACGCGGGGTAACATTTCTAGATTGACCATGATTCTCACCAGATTCTTCTAAAGGTCTCTGAGTTTCATCCTGAATGTCATCTTGAGCATTCTCTAGAGTTTGTTGTTCGACTCGAATTTCTTCGAGGTCTACTTTTCTCCCACTTGTCATTTTGGAAATGTGATCTTTCTCCAAAAAGACACCATCTCGAGCAACAAACACTTTGTTCTCAGATGTATTGTAGAAGTAATACCCCTTTGTTTCCTTTGGATAGCCCACAAGGATACATTTGTCAGATTTTGGATGAAGTTTGTCTGAAATTAATCGTTTGACGTATACTTCACATCCCCAAATCTTAAGAAAAGACACATTTGGAGGCTTTCCAAACCATAATTCGTATGGAGTCTTTTCGACAGCTTTAGACGGAGCTCTATTTATAGTGAGTGCAGCTGTATTTAGTGCATGTCCCCAAAATTCTAATGGAAGTTCGGCCTGACCCATCATTGACCTGACCATGTCTAGCAAGGTTCTGTTCCTCCGTTCTGACACACCGTTCCATTGTGGTGTTCCAGGAGGAGTCAATTCTGATAGAATTCCACATTCTTTCAGATGGTCATCAAATTCATGGCTCAGATATTCACCGCCTCTATCAGACCGCAGTGCCTTGATCTTCTTGCCTAATTGATTCTCTACTTCACTCTGAAATTCCTTGAATTTGTCAAAGGATTCAGACTTATGCTTCATTAGGTAGACATAACCATACCTACTGAAGTCATCAGTGAAAGTGATAAAGTAGCTGAAACCACCTCTAGCATTTGTACTCATTGGTCCACATACATCTGTATGGATTAAACCCAATAGTTCATTTGCTCTTTCTCCAACTTTAGAGAAAGGTTGCTTTGTCATTTTGCCAAGTAAACATGATTCGCATTTACCATAATCCTCTAAGTCAAATGGTTCTAGAATTCCTTCCCTTTGAAGTCTTTCTAAGCGTTTCAAGTTTATATGGCCTAATCGACAATGCCACGGATAGGTGAGATCTGAATCATCCTTTTTGGCCTTTTTGGTATTTATGTTATATACTTGTTTGTCGTGATCTAATAAATAGAGTCCATTGACTAATCTAGCAGATCCATAAAACATCTCTTTAAAATAAAACGAACAACTATTGTCTTTTATTATAAAGGAAAATCCCTTAGCATCTAAGCAAGAAACTGAAATGATGTTTTTAGTAAGACTTGGAACATGGAAACATTCTTCCAGTTCCAAAACTAGCCCGGAGGGCAACGACAAATAGTATGTTCCTACAGCTAATGCAGCAATCCGTGCTCCATTTCCCACTCGTAGGTCGACTTCACCCTTGCTTAACTTTCTACTTCTTCTTAGTCCCTGTGGATTGGAACATAAGTGTGAGCCACAACCTGTATCTAATACCCAAGAAGTTGAATTAGCAAGTATACAGTCTATAACGAAAATACCTGAAGATGGAACGACTGTTCCGTTCTTCTGATCTTCCTTTAGCTTCAAGCAATCTCTCTTCCAATGCCCCTTCTTCTTGCAGTAGAAGCATTCGGATTCAGAAGTGGGTTGACTGACCTTCCTCTTTGCAGATTTGGCGCCAGTTTGCTTAGTTGGGCTGGCCTTGTTGCCACCTTTCTTAGCATTCCTCTTCTTTCCAGATTTCTTGAACTTGCCCCCACGCACCATAAGCACATCTTGCTTATCACTTTTGAGCGTCTTTTCAGCGGTCTTCAGCATACCGTGAAGCTCAGTGAGCGTTTTGTCCAGACTATTCATACTGTAGTTCAGTTTGAACTGATCATACCCGCTATGAAGAGAATGGAGGATGGTGTCTATAGCCATTTCCTGAGAAAATTGCTGATCCAGCCGACTCATATTCTCAATGAGTCCAATCATTTTGAGAACATGTGGACTTACGGGCTCGCCTTTCTTAAGCTTGGTCTCAAGAATTTGCCTATGAGTCTCGAATCTTTCGACTCGAGCCAGATCTTGGAACATGTTCTTCAACTCACTGATGATTGTGAAAGCATCTGAGTTGATGAACGTTTTCTGCAGATCCGCACTCATGGTGGCGAGCATTAGACATTTCACATCCTTGTTGGCATCAATCCAACGATTGAGGGCTGCCTGAGTGATCCCGTCGCCTGGAGCTTCGGGCATCGCCTCATCTAGGACATACTCCTTTTCTTCCTGCATAAGAACTATTTGCAAGTTCCTTTGCCAGTCAAGGAAGTTTTTCCCGTTCAACTTCTCCTTTTCGAGAATTGATCGAATGTTGAATGAATTGTTGTTTGCCATATTAAAAACTACAATTGAAAAGAATAAACAAATAAATAACCATTCACAGTTTCTCTTAATAAACTTAAATTCTAGCATTCATGCATAATTCAATGTTTATTAAGCATTTTATTCAAGTTATGTGTTCCGGCAGGTGTGAATAAAATGATTCCAAGATCCTAAAATCATTGAAGAACTAAGCACAGTTTGTCGACTTAATCCTAGAACATCTTAGGTAAGCAAAAGCCTTTTGCTAATAGTCTAGAAACTATTCTTGGTTGATAGGTACGTCTAAGAACTTATTAGGTAAACCTATCGAATTTGCCACGACATAAAAGGACTCCTTACTTATATCGTTGAGTTTCACCAAAACTAACATGTACTCACAATTATTTGTGTACCTTGCCCCTTTAGGACCAATAAGTAACACCTCGCTGAGCGAAAACTATTACTAGATTGATGTAAAGGATATCCAAGCAAGTGTATATTTTGGCATGGCACCTTTTAACTCAATTTTTAAGTTTGGAACTTAAGGCTCTTACTATGTTGGTTAGATTTTAAGTGAACTAAAATCCTTAATCATGCAACATAATCAAGCTTTTGATCTCATGCATTTTAAGACATATTTAAAGCAATAAATAACTTAAAACATGCATAAGATATTTGTGATCTAGTATGGCCCGACTTCATCTTGAAGCTTTGACTTCAAAGTCCGTCTTGAAAATCTCCGTGGGAGGCACCATTTTCTTCAAATAGGATAAGTTATAACTAATTACAACTATTTGATGGTACGCAGACCATATTTGAATTGAAAAACAACTTTGGTACTTTAGACCAATTACATTCAAATTAATGGTACGCAGACCATATTTTCTATCCTATTTGGGCCATACTAGTCACTTCATAACCTGCAAAACAGTACATATACAATATATACCATTCACCCATTCATTATCATGAATGGCCCACATAGCTGGTTAGTTAAACACATTATGCATCACGTAAACATTTGCAGCAATTAATCAAGGGCACCAATAATCTACCAATTATTCAGTCCTTATTAATTCTAATCGAGTTGTTTTAACCTTAAGGATTTGTAGACCTAATCAAGAGTTTATGACTAAAAAGTGCTCCCACTCAAACCAATAAATTCATATGCTTTACTAATTTTAAACATAAAATTGTATTTCTAGTCTAACCGGAAACATACAAATTTAATTAAAATTTAAAGCTCATATAAATTTATAATTGAATCCAAAATTTAATTTAATTTCAGTCGCATTTAAATTAATTCATGATTTTAATTTTAGTAAAATAATTAGAATAAATTCCATTTATTATAATTATAATATTCAAAATTAAAATCCAAGAAATTAATTCAAATTATTAATTTTAAAATTAATTAAAATTACGTGAACTGAAATTTTCAAATTAAACATTCAAAACGATCTAATCGAAACGCAAACACCCTACGCGTTGCACGCCCAAGGGCTGTACGCACACAGCCATTGCTGGCCATGTGCGCGCAGCCCATGCGCTCGTTGCATAGCTGCTGCTGTCCCATACGCAAGCCTCCGCACAGCGCCCCATCGCACGCGAGCTATCGCTCGCAGTGCGCGCGCGAGATCTCTCGCTGGGCGCGCTGGTTCGCTCGCTGGCGCGCGAGATCGCTCGCTGGCGCGCGAGATCGCTCGCTGGTGCGCGCGAGCCATCGCTCGCTGGCGCGCGAGATCGCTCGCTGGTGCGCGCGAGCCATCGCTCGCTGGCGCGCGAGATCGCTCGCTGGTGCGCGCGAGCCATCGCTCGCTGCGCGCGCGCGAGTGATGCTGTGCGCAGCGCTCGTGGCACGCGAGCTTGCGCTCGCTGCGCACGAGGCTGCGCGCTGTTGTGCGAGGCAGCGCGCGCTGTGGCGCAGCTCGCTTGCTGCCCACACGCGACTGCCTTGGCTCGCCCCTCGCCCATGCCCATCCGTTCATTGCTCGTGGCACACGTCACAAGGCAGGGCTGCTGCCTTGTGCTCGTGCACTACGCCCTTGCTCATTGCATTCGTGCCGCACGGGCGACGAGCTCCCTTGCTCGTCGTCGCATGCCCGCATTATACAACACCCCTTAAGGGTAACACGAAGCGTCCATTGCTTCGTGCGTGCAAGTTATTTGAACGAATCGCATAAAAATTTAAAATTTATATTTAAAATTAATGACAAATTAATAAATATTATTAATTTCATAATTTTAGGGCGAAAAATCGAAAATTTATTATCCAATTGATTTCCGATTGATATGGATTCAAGTCTAGGTCATAAAAATTTAAAATTTATCGTAAATTTACAATTTTTATGGTGGTTTTTAATCATAGGTTTCTAATTAAATTACAATTAATTATGAAAATCAAATTAATTCTAAATTATTCTAATTTTCAACAAATTAATCATAATTACAAATTAGATTGCATAATTAACAAGACTAGGCATTCAAACTTGTTAAACATATGCAGTAGGTCAATCAAAAATTCAAGATTTATCAACAGGAATCGCAAATATTTAATTTAACATCTTAAATTTACGAAATTTTGCATCCGAAAAACTAAAACCTTCGAAAAGTCATAGTTAGGCTTCGAATTTGAGAATTCTGGGTTCGGCAGAAAAATACTATTTTTGTCAAAATTTTAGAATGCCTTTTACATACGGAATTGACACAAAAATCACTCAATTCGGATGAGTAATGAAGAAACTGCCGAAAAACTGCGTACATATATTTAAATAAACGCAATTTGCAATTAATTAACAATTACGAAAATTAATCACCCCTTTTAATTCTTGCAAATTTGTAATATTTAACCATGTTCATGCAATTTAGATTATGAAAATAATAAGGGGCTCGTGATACCACTGTTAGGTTATGATACATATGAGATTTACATAGATCATGCGGAAACAACCATTAACCCAGGAAACATATTATTTACACATAATCATATAGCATAATTAGATGCATACTCTTTGTTGCGTGCCTTCCCTAGCTGCGCCCGAACCGAACAAGAACAAGTCTTTTAGGACTCCAAGTGTCGTCCCTCCGTAGAAAGTCCACAGCACGTCCGGATCCGCCTTAAGATTGACCAACTAGAATCGCCCTTAAGGTACTCAGAAAATTCGGCACTTTTGGGGCAAGATGGGTGTTTGAATTTTCTCTCAAAAACCTCACTTTTGAATACTTTGAAACTTATGTATAAATTATGACCCCTAGGCCTTTATTTATAGAGTTATGGAAAAGGAATCGTAATCCTAGTAGGATGCGAATTAATTGGAATTAGAATTCTACATGAATTCTACTTAATCAATTTATCCAATAGGAATAGACATTTAATCATACACTGACTCTTGCAGATTCAGGAATCTCGCATGAGCTCAAACTCACACACACACGGCAGCCACAAGGGCTGCCCACGCATGCGAGCAGCAGCCCACGCAGCGCGGCCCACGCATGCGTGGCCTTGTGCGCGCTGGGCTGTGGCGTGCGTGCTTGCTGGGCGATGGCCTGGCTTCGTGCTGGGCCTTCGTCCGGCAGGCCTCGTCCGATGCAAATTCGTACGATACGCTTCCGATTAAATTTCCATTTCCGGAATCTATTTCCGATACGAACAATATTTAATATTTCCGATTCCGGAATTAATTTCCGTTTCGAACAAATATTTAATATTTCCGTTTTCGGAATTATTTTCCGATTCCGGCAATATTTCCGATTCTGACAATATTTCCGTTTCCGGCAATATTTCCGATTCTGGTAATATTTCCATTTCCAATAATATTTTCCGATACGTACCATGTTTCCGTTTCCGGCAACATCTACGACTTGGATAATATTCATATTTCCGATACGATCCATATTTCCGTTTCCGGCAATATCATCGTTTCCGGAGTATTCATTTCTTGCCTGTGACGATCTTAGCTCCCACTGAAACCAAGATCCGTCGGTTCCGAATATTCATAGATGGAGTATTTAATGCCATTAAATACTTGATCCGTTTACGTACTATTTGTGTGACCCTACGGGTTCAGTCAAGAGTAAGCTGTGGATTAATATCATTAATTCCACTTGAACTGAAGCGGCCTCTAGCTAGGCATTCAGCTCACTTGATCTCACTGAATTATTAACTTGTTAATTAATACTGAACCGCATTTATTAGACTTAACATAGAATGCATACTTGGACCAAGGGCATTATTTCCTTCAATTTATTGCTTTAAATATGTCTTAAAATGCATGAGATCAAAAGCTTGATTATGTTGCATGATTAAGGATTTTAGTTCACTTAAAATCTAACCAACATAGTAAGAGCCTTAAGTTCCAAACTTAAAAATTGAGTTAAAAGGTGCCATGCCAAAATATACACTTGCTTGGATATCCTTTACATCAATCTAGTAATAGTTTTCGCTCAGCGAGGTGTTACTTATTGGTCCTAAAGGGGCAAGGTACACAAATAATTGTGAGTACATGTTAGTTTTGGTGAAACTCAACGATATAAGTAAGGAGTCCTTTTATGTCGTGGCAAATTCGATAGGTTTACCTAATAAGTTCTTAGACGTACCTATCAACCAAGAATAGTTTCTAGACTATTAGCAAAAGGCTTTTGCTTACCTAAGATGTTCTAGGATTAAGTCGACAAACTGTGCTTAGTTCTTCAATGATTTTAGGATCTTGGAATCATTTTATTCACACCTGCCGGAACACATAACTTGAATAAAATGCTTAATAAACATTGAATTATGCATGAATGCTAGAATTTAAGTTTATTAAGAGAAACTGTGAATGGTTATTTATTTGTTTATTCTTTTCAATTGTAGTTTTTAATATGGCAAACAACAATTCATTCAACATTCGATCAACTCTCGAAAAGGAGAAGTTGAACGGGAAAAACTTCCTTGACTGGCAAAGGAACTTGCAAATAGTTCTTATGCAGGAAGAAAAGGAGTATGTCCTAGATGAGGCGATGCCCGAAGCTCCTGGCGACGGGGTCACTCAGGCTGCCCTCAATCGTTGGATTGATGCCAACAAGGATGTGAAATGTCTAATGCTCGCCACCATGAGTGCGGATCTGCAGAAAACGTTCATCAACTCAGATGCTTTCACAATCATCAGTGAGTTGAAGAACATGTTCCAAGATCTGGCTCGAGTCGAAAGATTCGAGACTCATAGGCAAATTCTTGAGACCAAGCTTAAGAAAGGCGAGCCCGTAAGTCCACATGTTCTCAAAATGATTGGACTCATTGAGAATATGAGTCGGCTGGATCAGCAATTTTCTCAGGAAATGGCTATAGACACCATCCTCCATTCTCTTCATAGCGGGTATGATCAGTTCAAACTGAACTACAGTATGAATAGTCTGGACAAAACGCTCACTGAGCTTCACGGTATGCTGAAGACCGCTGAAAAGACGCTCAAAAGTGATAAGCAGGATGTGCTTATGGTGCGTGGGGGCAAGTTCAAGAAATCTGGAAAGAAGAGGAATGCTAAGAAAGGTGGCAACAAGGCCAGCCCAACTAAGCAAACTGGCGCCAAATCTGCAAAGAGGAAGGTCAGTCAACCCACTTCTGAATCCGAATGCTTCTACTGCAAGAAGAAGGGGCATTGGAAGAGAGATTGCTTGAAGCTAAAGGAAGATCAGAAGAACGGAACAGTCGTTCCATCTTCAGGTATTTTCGTTATAGACTGTATACTTGCTAATTCAACTTCTTGGGTATTAGATACAGGTTGTGGCTCACACTTATGTTCCAATCCACAGGGACTAAGAAGAAGTAGAAAGTTAAGCAAGGGTGAAGTCGACCTACGAGTGGGAAATGGAGCACGGATTGCTGCATTAGCTGTAGGAACTTACTATTTGTCGTTGCCCTCCGGGCTAGTTTTGGAACTGGAAGAATGTTTCCATGTTCCAAGTCTTACTAAAAACATCATTTCGGTTTCTTGCTTAGATGCTAAGGGATTTTCCTTTATAATAAAAGACAATAGTTGTTCGTTTTATTTTAAAGAGATGTTTTATGGATCTGCTAGATTAGTCAATGGACTTTATTTATTAGATCACGACAAACAAGTATATAACATAAATACCAAAAAGGCCAAAAAGGATGATTCAGATCTCACCTATCTGTGGCATTGTCGATTAGGCCATATAAACTTGAAACGCTTAGAAAGACTTCAAAGGGAAGGAATTCTAGAACCATTTGACTTAGAGGATTATGGTAAATGCGAATCATGTTTACTTGGCAAAATGACAAAGCAACCTTTCTCTAAAGTTGGAGAAAGAGCAAATGAACTATTGGGTTTAATCCATACAGATGTATGTGGACCAATGAGTACAAATGCTAGAGGTGGTTTCAGCTACTTTATCACTTTCACTGATGACTTCAGTAGGTATGGTTATGTCTACCTAATGAAGCATAAGTCTGAATCCTTTGACAAATTCAAGGAATTTCAGAGTGAAGTAGAGAATCAATTAGGCAAGAAGATCAAGGCACTGCGGTCTGATAGAGGCGGTGAATATCTGAGCTATGAATTTGATGACCATCTGAAAGAATGTGGAATTCTATCAGAATTGACTCCTCCTGGAACACCACAATGGAACGGTGTGTCAGAACGGAGGAACAGAACCTTGCTAGACATGGTCAGGTCAATGATGGGTCAGGCCGAACTTCCATTAGAATTTTGGGGACATGCACTAAATACAGCTGCACTCACTATAAATAGAGCTCCGTCTAAAGCTGTCGAAAAGACTCCATACGAATTATGGTTTGGAAAGCCTCCAAATGTGTCTTTTCTTAAGATTTGGGGATGTGAAGTATACGTCAAACGATTAATTTCAGACAAACTTCATCCAAAATCTGACAAATGTATCCTTGTGGGCTATCCAAAGGAAACAAAGGGGTATTACTTCTACAATACATCTGAGAACAAAGTGTTTGTTGCTCGAGATGGTGTCTTTTTGGAGAAGGATCACATTTCCAAAATGACAAGTGGGAGAAAAGTAGACCTCGAAGAAATTCGAGTCGAACAACAAACTCTAGAGAATGCTCAAGATGACATTCAGGATGAAACTCAAAGACCTTTAGAAGAATCTGGTGAGAATCATGGTCAATCTAGAAATGTTACCCCGCGTAGATCGCAAAGATATAGATCTCAACCGGAAAGGTACTTAGGTATTTTGACGAACGAGAGCTATGACGTTCTATTACTTGAAAGTGATGAACCTGCAACTTACAAGCAAGCTATGACGAGCCCTAGCTCCAAGCAATGGCAAGAAGCCATGCAATCTGAATTAGACTCCATGTCTGAAAACCAAGTATGGGATTTGGTCGATTTGCCAGATGGCTACCAAGCCATTGGAAGCAAATGGGTTTTCAAACTGAAAAAGGACAAGGATGGGAAACTTGAAGTTTTCAAAGCTAGATTGGTTGCAAAAGGTTACAGGCAAGTCCACGGTGTGGATTACGATGAAACCTTTTCACCAGTTGCAATGCTAAAGTCTATTCGAATAATGTTAGCAATCGCTGCATATTACGATTACGAAATATGGCAGATGGATGTCAAAACTGCTTTCTTAAACGGCGTTTTAACAGAAACTGTGTTTATGACACAGCCTGAAGGTTTTGAGGATCCAAAGAATGCTAAAAAGGTATGCAAGCTAAAGAAATCAATCTACGGATTGAAGCAGGCATCCAGGAGCTGGAATATACGTTTTGATGAAGCGGTCAGTGACTTTGGTTTCATCAAGAACGCAGACGAATCTTGTGTATACAAGAAGGTCAGTGGGAGCAAAATTTCTTTCCTAGTATTATATGTCGACGACATATTGCTTATCGGAAATGACATTCCTATGTTAAACTCTGTCAAGATTTGGCTTGGGAAATGTTTTTCGATGAAGGATCTAGGAGAAGCACAGTACATATTGGGCATCAAGATTTACAGAGATAGATCTAAAAGGATGATTGGACTTAGTCAAAGCACTTATATCAATAAGGTGCTTGATAGGTTCAAGATGGCGGACTCCAAGCGAGGCTACCTACCCATGTCTCATGGAATGACTCTAAGCAAGACTCAGTGCCCAAAAACACTTGATGAGCGTAGACGAATGAATGGGATTCCATATGCATCATTGATTGGTTCAATAATGTATGCTATGATATGTACACGCCCGGATGTTGCGTACGCACTCAGTGCTACGAGCAGATACCAGTCAGACCCAGGAGAGGCGCATTGGACTGCTGCCAAGAACATTCTGAAGTACCTGAAAAGGCACAAAGATGACTTCCTGGTCTATGGTGGAGATGATGAATTAATTGTTAAAGGCTATACGGACGCAAGTTTCCAAACCGACAAAGATGATTTCAGATCACAGTCTGGGTTTGTCTTCTGCCTCAACGGAGGAGCAGTAAGCTGGAAAAGTGCTAAGCAAAGCACCATTGCGGATTCTACAACTGAAGCGGAGTACATTGCTGCACATGAAGCAGCAAAGGAAGCTATATGGCTAAGGAAGTTCATAGGAGAACTTGGTGTAGTCCCCTCCATTAAAGGACCAATAGCCCTGTATTGTGATAATAACGGAGCTATTGCACAGGCAAAAGAGCCTAGACACCACCAGAGAGTCAAGCATGTACTTCGTAGATTTCACCTTCTACGAGAGTTCGTTGAAAGAAAAGAAGTCGAGATAAGCAAAATTGGAACTGATGACAACATATCAGATCCATTAACTAAACCTCTGCCGCAAGCGAAGCACAACTCGCACACTGCAGCTATGGGAATCAAGCATATTGGAGAATGGCTTTGATATCTCTGTTTAATGTTTTAAAGTTTTAGAGTTTAAATCTTTGTAAAACATTATTGGTTAATCATTCACAATAAATGAAAGAAATTCATTTTTCCATTTAATTTGTGGTTTATTAAATGATGAGTCCCTTCAACTTGACGATATATTCAAGATAGACTGCCAGGACCAGTCCTGTGACTAAGAAATGTCTATCAAGTGAACTTGAATGTCAAAGGTTGAAAATGGTCCCTAGTCGGAGTTTTCTATAAAATTGGACGCATAGAAAACGTTAGACGATTAGAATGCAAGATGACTAGTAGTTCTGTTTCTTGAACTATGTGGACATGGCAATGTCATAATCATTTGCATAGATACTTACTTTGGGAAGACTAGTATCGGACAAGACCTATGAAACTTTACTGTAAGAGATGAAAGTCTGTCATAAGTAAATTTCATTAAATTATTAGACACTAAATCCTCAATACCTGAGTGATTTGAGATTACTTGTTTGAGAACTGGTTGCTTTGACGTTGACCAACCGTCGCACCGTAAAAGGAGGCTATAAAGGCAACGCTCAGGTAATCACCTATCAAACGAAGTCTAATCTCAAGATCGCAAGATTGGGATTGTCCTCCCATAAATCGGGATGAGATGCTTAAAAGTTGTACAAGGCCACTCGGAGAGCTAGAAACTGTGAAATGCATGGCCGTGCTCGGATGAATCATAGGCTATGATTATCTGTTTATTTGATCAGTTGAACTCTGAAACCGAGGAACACCTCTGGACATAATAAGGATGACAACTCTTACCTTATGTTCAAGAGCAAGCATCGAGCGACAAAGGAATTAGGAAATGCACACTTGTCCCTAAGGACAAGTGGGAGACTGAAGGAAATAATGCCCTTGGTCCAAGTATGCATTCTATGTTAAGTCTAATAAATGCGGTTCAGTATTAATTAACAAGTTAATAATTCAGTGAGATCAAGTGAGCTGAATGCCTAGCTAGAGGCCGCTTCAGTTCAAGTGGAATTAATGATATTAATCCACAGCTTACTCTTGACTGAACCCGTAGGGTCACACAAATAGTACGTAAACGGATCAAGTATTTAATGGCATTAAATACTCCATCTATGAATATTCGGAACCGACGGATCTTGGTTTCAGTGGGAGCTAAGATCGTCACAGGCAAGAAATGAATACTCCGGAAACGATGATATTGCCGGAAACGGAAATATAGATCGTATCGGAAATATGAATATTATCCAAGTCGTAGATGTTGCCGGAAACGGAAACATGGTACGTATCGGAAAATATTATTGGAAATGGAAATATTACCAGAATCGGAAATATTGCCGGAAACGGAAATATTGTCAGAATCGGAAATATTACCGGAATCGGAAAATAATTCCGGAAACGGAAATATTAAATATTTGTTCGAAACGGAAATTAATTCCGGAATCGGAAATATTGAATATTGTTCGTATCGGAAATAGATTCCGGAAATGGAATTTTAATCGGAAGCGTATCGTACGAATTAGCATCGGACGAGGCCTGCCGGACGAAGGCCCAGCACGAAGCCAGGCCATCGCCCAGCAAGCACGCACGCCACAGCCCAGCGCGCACAAGGCCACGCATGCGTGGGCCGCGCTGCGTGGGCTGCTGCTCGCATGCGTGGGCAGCCCTTGTGGCTGCCGTGTGTGTGTGAGTTTGAGCTCATGCGAGATTCCTGAATCTGCAAGAGTCAGTGTATGATTAAATGTCTATTCCTATTGGATAAATTGATTAAGTAGAATTCATGTAGAATTCTAAATTCCAATTAATTCGCATCCTACTAGGATTACGATTCCTTTTCCATAACTCTATAAATAAAGGCCTAGGGGTCATAATTTAGACACAAGTTTTAAAAGTATTCAAAAGTGAGTTTTTGAGAGAAAATTCAAACACCCATCTTGCCCCAAAAGTGCCGAATTTTCTGAATACCTTAAGGGCGATTCTAGTTGGTCAATCTTAAGGCGGATCCGGACGTGCTGTGGACTATCTACGGAGGGACGACACTTGGAGTCCTAAAAGACTTGTTCTTGTTCGGTTCGGGCGCAGCTAGGGAGGGCACGCAACAAAGAGTATGCATCTAATTATGCTATATGATTATGTGTAAATAATATGTTTCCTGGGTTAATGGTTGTTTCCGCATGATCTATGTAAATGTCATATGTATCATAACCTAACAAGCTCCACATCGATGCACGATTTATATGATTTTAATATCAGTTCATATACTCCCTACTAAATAAAATCAATCTACTTTACTAAGTATTAATGAACATGAATATATTAATAGATAAATAAAAGTATAATATGGATTTTGAAATTTTATTTAACATTCACTACCTCAAAATCAACCAAAAGAATCACTAACTTCTTTGGTAAAATAAGAGGTTTCTTAATAAAAGAAACCTATTATCTTAGAAAAGTGGTTTCTTTAATTGAAATATAAGAGACCTCCTTGTAATAAAAATGGTCACTTTTTATGCTTTAAATATTCTATTTAATACAAGGAACCGTTTTCCTATAGAGGAGGTTTCTTTGTTTCTGACAAAAAAAAATAAACAATTTTAAAAATTGAAAAAATAGATAAAGAATCTCTTTCTCTAAACCTTTTGTTTAAAAAAAAAAAAGTGAAAAGATTTTTTTTTTCAAAAACCCTAACCCGGCCACCGTCCCCCGCACACTTCATTTCTCCAGTTCCTCAACATTTCCTAAATACCTATTTCTCTCTTGGTAAAATTCTTCTTGAATTTCGCTGGTATGTTTCCCCATATGAATCTCGTTGATAAAATTTTCTCATCATATGAATTTCGCTCAAGATTTGTTTGTGGAGTATCAATTGCAATGTCAATAATCGTTTGCACTTTGAATTGATCTCGAGCAAATTTGGTAGGTAATTTTTTCTTAAAATTTTGCTGGTAGTTTCATTTTTATTTTTTGATTTGAATTGCTCTCAATTTTCTATTATGATCTCAAATTTCTATCTTATATTTCTAGCAAATGGTATTTGGTGCTGATTAAAACGCAATCTTCGATCCCTAAAAACATTCAATCCCTAAAAGTTCTTTCAAATGTAGCTTGTATGAGGTAAGATCTCAGGTTCTTTCTGTCTAATCACTGTTCTATTGTTGCTAAAAATGCTAATAATAGGAAGCCCAAATCTTTATTTGCTGCTAAAACCCCAAATCTGCGCCTACTGTGAAGCATTTAAGGGGTAAATTGATTGAAAATGGTGGAAATTTGGTGAAAAAATGTAATAGTTTGCGAAAACCAGAAAAACCTATTTCTAGAAGTGCTTGTAGCTTGAAGAAAATCCTACTCCTTGTTTGTATTCTTGGAAATCTGGGGGGCGTGGGTCTGATTTAGGTGGAAAGGAACCAAATTTGGTTCCTCCATAGATACAAGGAGGTTCAACATAAGTGGTCAAAGCGACACCCACTACTAGTTATGTTGCTGGTCATGTTCTTTCTGCTGTTAGAGATAAGAGGAAATGTAGACCTGGAGGATTGCATGCTATTGGGGATAATGACTTGTTTGGGTCTAGTAAAACTAAGGTGTTTCGGGGTGAGTTTTTCAGTTTGGATTCTTTTGATTTTTCAATTTGAATTGTTTTAGAAGTGGAGTATTTAACATATCACATGCTAATAGAGGTGGATATCACGTTCATGCTTTTTAACCCCTCGTATTTTCTTCCCTTAAATTTTGTAGCCTATGCAAAGGGGGAGTATTCTTCATGGTTCGCAATTTCAATAAGCAAATGCAAGCACTTGATTAATCAGCACAGTTGTAAGCAATGTAGATGATGGATTTTGGCTCACTGTTGAGAGTAAATGGTTCTGTTCTGTATGGGCAACACATCAGGTAAAAAACTGAAAGTTTCTTTTCTTGGTTTTTCTTCATTTGCCTTGTTGTTAGTTTTGTTACTGTTTTGCCTTGTTGTTGATCCAAGGATTTTTATTTGTCTTATTGTTACTACAATTACAGTTTCTTAGAATCTTAGTGCCGAATACAAATGTATAATCCTCTATCGTTGTTACACCCTATTCTTTTCAATGAATTATGCACAGCTGATGAAACCAACAGCTAGAAAGTAATTTCCTTTCCATCCATTTTCTTCTTACTAAACAAGTCTTAGAAGTCTGAGAATACAGTGAGAATTGACTATGTTTAAAGACTGCTCTTTTACTCAAGATCTTTGAATTAATCACTTTCATTATAGTCAATGTAATTGTTTAATTTGTTGATGTCTTGATGAATCTGGGATGGAGAATTATACAAATACTGTTTCTGCACTGTTGTTAATTTAAATCATGGGTTGTCAGTGAAATTTCGATTGGTAATTATTTGACAACAAAAATGTGAAGGGGCGTTTTCACTACTTTCCTGCGTTTTCAGGTGTCTTAGCTGTTTGTATCTTTGATTGATAAAGTAGTTAGTTACATTTGTATCATTTAACAGTCCAAATTGCTAGCTCCCGTTCATAGTTTTGCCGAATTTATATTTTGATGCGTTTTGTCTTCTCATTTCTTATTCCCATTAAAACCACCTACTGATCCTGTGGGAAATTTACCTAATACTGGCCTATTGTTGGTTAAAGTTTGCAATAAATTGTACTTTATGTGGAAGCTATGGGTACTTTATGCCTGAGTGTTTTTTTTCTTTGTCATTGATTCGAAAAGTTAACCTGAAGTTTTGACAAAAAGGCAATGTGTAGTGATTTTTGGCTTCCAGTGATTTATTTAAGCTGATGCCTTTTGGGATTAGTAGACGCAAGAAAGTTGCTCTGTAAAAAATGTCAAGCAAAAGAGTGATGTGATGTGATCTGTCTATTTACTTGTTTGTCCTGTATCTTTTTTTTGGATTTTGAAAAACTACTTGTGTCATGTTGTCAAAGAAAATGTATGATTTGAATTTAATTTAGTCGAACTAAACTAAATTTAATCAAATGAAACAAAGGTTGGTTTAATTAAATTGAAACAGAAAATTTAGGGAAGAATTTATAACTAAAACTCTAGTTGAACACAGATGAAAGGCACATTATTTATGGGACTTTCCCCTTGCTGCTTCTAACCAATCAAGTACAATTGTGAAATTACCATTTTTCTGATAATAAATTGTGATGCCAATGTCAGCAGTTGCTCACCTTGATATCTTGTGCCTACTATATTTATGTGTTCAGTCACTGGATATTCATCCCATGAGGCGTTAGTTTACTATTTTTGCATCCTTGTTTGTTTGCTGAGGTTTGTTGTAGTTGTTTTTGTTAATTCTTGGTTGTTGTTTATTTTTGTGGTTGGTTTGTTTCTTTGGCTATTTGTTGTTTTGGCTGTTTGTTGTGTGCCTGCTATGTCATGCTTGTATAAACTACGACTATTATAAATACATGTCCTAGAACTACACCAATGAACACTACACTAATGCAAATTTCTGATGTTTTATAGTACTACAGTGGAGTACCTACTACTTATTCTCAAGTGAAGATTGATGAGTTAAGGGATTTATTGGTTACCCATGTGTCCGAGCATAAGGAACTAAATGAAGAGTCCAAAGATGGTATGGATTATGAAGACACTGATGTGACATACAGGATTTATGACTTTATTTTTATTTTAGAATTTTGTATTTCTTTACAGAGAAGATTATAGGACAAAATATTAATTACCTTTAGGTGTAAACATTTTTTGTAATATTTTTTTGGGATTAATTAAAAGGTTTGGATTATTTTGGTATTATAAGTATGTTATACTTTTGTAAAAAAAAAATAGTACTATCAAGTGGCAAAACATAGCTACAGGCCTCGAACCGAAATATAGGGTCGTACGCATAATAAGAAATAGACGTACAGTACAATTCAACGCAAAAAAAAAAAAAAGGAAAAGAAAAATTAGCTTAAGAAACCTCTTTTCCAGAAAAAGTGGTCTTTTTAGGTATATTGATTATTTACGTCCAACACAATATAAGAGACCTCTTTTCAGCAAAGTTGGTTTTTTAAATAAAAATAAAGAGACCTCTTTTCGATCGAGGTGGTCTTTTTGATTTTATAAAGAAACCACTTTTCTGGAATAAGTCGTTGCTTATATAGGTTAATTAAATAATACATTTAATATATAAATAACCACCATTCTAGGACAGGTGGTTTCTTATTTTTAACAAAGAAACCACCAAAAAATGTGATTCTGAGACATGTGATTCTGAGACCACCTCTCATGAGGTCTCTTATGTGATTTTTAGGTGGTTTCTTTTGGGGTTTTTGAGGTAGTGATTCCTATTTTCTTCTTTTTTGAATGTCCAACAACAAAACAATACAACTTTCCCCTACGCTATTTAATTAACTGAATTATTTTTCAAAAACGAAGATTCAAATATTCTTAAAGACATGGGTAAGTCATATCCTGACCCGTTCTATGTCATTTTTTATATACTAATTGATGTTATACAACAAAAAGTTGCAAATCCGATAATTTCATCTGTTGACCCACAGGGTTTTGATGATGACAGGCAAACTTAACTAATAAATGTTTAAGTTTCTATGCTAAGAAAACCAGGAGTTCCAGAGCAGGAACAAGAGAAGGCCAAAGCATGTAGACTTGGACAATCAGAGAAACTGATCAAGCAGGCATAAATAAGTTCCTGATGGGAACATGGTTCGAGAAGTTCCAGAGGTGGAACAACCAACATGCGGAGCAGCATGGAACATGAAGACAGGAAATAAGAGTTTATTTTCTAGGATTCATGTAAGTATGTAGTAGCGTGAAAGGTAATGGAACAAGGTGTCAAAAGGAACTCGTGGAACTTAGAGTCAAAAGCATCTAAGAGTCAGTGAATATGTTGCATATTATTATCGTAATCTGTAGGGATTTATTTAGAGTTTTGTTTCTTAATAAATCTCTACTTGGTTAAGAGTTTTAGATAATATGCACTAGTTATTTTAGGATAAGATTTAGTTTTAAATAAAAGATAAGTTTTAAATTAAATCAACTTTAATTAGGATTCTGATTTTAATTTCATCTTTTATTTATTTTTATCTTACCTGCTTTTGGAAAATAAAGAGTCAAAATTTAAAATACGTATAATGAGTTTGTGAGTGTTGGAACTTGTAATGCAAGTTCCTGCACGAACGAAATCTCATGTATTTATTTCACGTTTATGAAAAGGTTTTCAGTAAAATATTTTTGCATAAGAAAATAAATAAAAAGTGAGTTTTGGAAAAATATCTCCTGGATTATGTTTTGATAAAACGTTGCTTTTTCTCCAAGTATTTATTTTCTTTTTATTTCCTATTTTTACTCTAACTGTTTTACTGTAAACGTGGTATAAGTTGTGCCCAAGACTTTGACTGCTTTCTCCCCAAGTTTTTCCCCAACTAACTGATCATGGGTAAGTGCCTAGAAGTTAGGAAACTTACTGTTAGTGGAGGAATTAGTGGGATTATGGTTAAGTCTTGTACACGCTATAAATAGAGGCTTATATCTTCATTCCAAAGTGTCTGACTTGTGTCATTCCATAAGGGTTGGCTGTGGAATAATGTTATAGAAGAATATGTTTTTCATTCCACATTTTTGAGTCAGTTCCTACGAGTTCCAAGTTCCTACGAGTGACATGTTCCCCATTATTCACGTGCTACATTATAGAGGGATACTAATCAATTATCAATCATCAATATTTTGAGAGTTGGTCAAGGGTTGAGTGAACTCTTGTAATGGGGAATTGGTCAAGGGTTTGAGTGAATTCTTGTATCAAGTTTTGGGCTGGAACTTGAGTGAGTTCCTGATGTGTATGGGGCAGGAACGTGAGTGAGTTCCTGATATGTATTTGGGTAGGCTTTGAGTGAAGTCTATGAGAGAGAAGCAGAGAGGCTTTGAGTGAAGTGTAAGAGTCAAGAGAGACTTCTAGGGAAGTCAGTGAGAGCGTAGTTGTTTGAGGGAACAACTATTGGGAACTTGAGTTCGTAGAGGAACTCAAGTAATGGCCAAGTTTCTTATAGGATTGTAACTGAGTTGTTGCCCTATAGTGAAAAGAGTTTGAGTTGAAATCCCTAGTGGGTCGAGGTTTTCTTTCCAGTTGGGCCCTGGAAAGTTTCCTCGTAAAATCTCTCTTGCATTGTTTCTCTACTTGCTTATGTTCTTTATAATTCCGCAAAAATTGGCTAGCAAGTTCCATATTACAATTCACCCCCCCTCTTGTAGTGTTCCATCCAAATAACATTTGGTATCAGAGCCGGAAATCGCTGATAAGCAGGCAACCCTGCTGAGTTAAGTTCCTGGAAGGAGGAACAATTACAAGAAACTTGATGAAAGGAACTCGATCCTACCCATTCAAAGGAACAAGGCAGATCTGACTTTTATTGTTGAATAAAAGTCAGTCAAGGTGTAACAGGCGATCTTCTAAGGTAAATATCTATTCCTTTAGACCTTCTTTGTGTGCATACATTAATTAATTGCGTGTTCCTTGCATTGTTTCTAATGGAACTTCTGTTTTGTTTTGATTTAAAATTAAATTTGAAAAATCTAAAATCTATATTTAATAAATGATTTTTCAATTTATTTTTTCAAACTTCAGTACATTAAAATTATGTCAAGGAAACGTATTTTGAAAAATGCATATCTGTGGAACTCGGAGTTTTTAATTTTTAGGCAACAAAATATCCTACTTATTTTTTCTCTGCCTAAGAACTATTATTTTATATGCTTCATGAATATATTGAATATCATTTATATGAAGGCTTATTGTATCTTGGTAGTAGTTGTTGTGTTGATTATTTTCTTAACAGTTACTACTAACAAGAAGGGACCCAAATCTGTTGGGTTCCCTTGACAAAGAAATTGATACAGGAACAAACAAAGATGCACATTAATATGTCAGAGTTCCTATGAATATAAGTTCCACATTGAGGAACTCACTGGATCACTGTTGACCCACGAGTTACACTTAGTAACTCATGAGGGTGTGACATTATTAAAGATACATTACATCAGCACCCCATTTCGGAACAAGGATCAAAATCCGAAGAGGAACTTCTAGATAAAGGAACTCATTCCAGCACCATTCCAAGGAACAGATAAAGGCTGCAACTAAAAGATCCTTAATGATATATTTAAGGTAAACATCTAATGTTTGAGATCTTTATATGCATACGCTATTTATTTAACTCAAGTTCCTGACAACGTTTTATGAAAATTATTCAAATGTATTTTGAATTTGTTTAATCGATTTTGGATCTTCTCAAATATGTTTTTGTGAGACAAATTTCAGATTCTAAAATTGATTTTACATTTATGCATTATTTGTTTAATAAGAATGGTTCAAGGAACAAGACAAAGGAACAATGCATATAGCCACTCTTGGAACTTGGTTTCCCTGCGAAGGGAACTTTATTCTTTGGGCTACATAATCTAATGTTATATCATTTATTGTCCAAAGAACGATTTTTCCATGTATTATGAGTATATTGAATATTTATTACATGTATGCATGTTGAATCTTAGATCCAGCAGTTTAAAATAATCATTTTCTAAGATGCTAATGCTAAAAAGAAAGGAACTGAAATCATGTCAGGTTCCCAAGACCATTAATTGTTTACACGTCTGTTAGTTTACAATTTTTGTATACTTTAATTTTCTAAATTATGCTACTTAAATATATTTACTACTAATGCATGATTATGGAACGTAGTAGAAGAGAAATGATTTTTACTGGTTTATAACTCATGATTGAGTGTGTGTATGAAGTAAAGGAACAACATCAGAATTACACCAAGGAAAAATGAGTTGGAAATCCATTAGATTCGTTGGAATAGTGAAGAGGAACTCAGGCTCGGAACTTGGAACTTCAGATGTAAACTAGTTCCAGTTCCACCAGCATGTAAGTTCCTTCCAAATATGATGGGTCATATCAACGAATCAACTCACATGCACTATATAATTGGAAGTCACTTTGAACATCTCAAAGGAACTCAATCATGTGAAATGCTAGTAAGGTTGTTCACTCATTTTACTTGTGTTAATTAATGTTGAATTTTTTTATAAACCGGTTTCTCTTAAATTATTGTGCAAACTAACCTTATTTGTGTTATAGGTTTTGTTTTGGAATTTAATATGTATAAAATGCATAATAATAAGTTTCATTGATCACAGGAACTCTTCCTAAGTTCTGGTGAAACAATCAGCGAACTCAAGGTTACAGTAACTTGATAAATGGTGCATAAACTATTTGATAGCAAATTTTTGGTGTCAAAGTTTTTCATGTACAAGTTCTTGGTTCTTGTTAACCTAAGTTCCATGGAATATATGTTTCATGTTTCTTTCGTGAAGTAACTTTTTCAGGAACATCATATTTTGTTATTATGTTTGAGTATATATATATATTTATTTTAGACTAACCTGCTAATCATAACTTTGCACAAAAGTACTACACTTGAATGTTATTTTTTCCCAGATTACTCATATTAAAATAACTCAAGATGGAGAATGGTCATGAAGACCATAGGAACATGTTCTAGCTTACTTGTAACATGAAAAATGAGGTGGCTACAACTAAGGGGGAACAACTCGTTATATCTCGACAATGATTGTTCTATGAAAGAAAATTCACTATTATCGTTTGGTTGCTACCTACAGTGGAAACTTATAACTTTTGACAGTTAAGGTAAGATTGGTTCCAAATGAAAAGTTGGTAAGTCAAGTTCCTGTTCCATTGTGAATTTTTATTGTCGAGTAATTAATGCACATTTGTTTAGAGTTTCCAAAATTATGTTTTCTCTGGTAATTTTAAAAATAAATTACATCATCAGTAATAAATGTCATAGTTGAAGGGAATCAAAGAGGGAACACATACTTTGTGGATCACAATTTGGTTCCTAACAATAATTTGATATTTCTAGGGGTTATTGAAGATGATCCAGAGTTTACAACAAATATAAAAATGTGCGTTGAAATAAGTGAATATATTACTTGTGATTGGAACTAACATGACTATTCCCAGCAACAGGTTAAAGTTTGTTTCAATATTGAACTCGCAAGTTCCTGTAGAACTAATCGAGTTTCTAATGATAAAATATGTCACTATTAAAAGCAACAGTAGCCAGCTACATAAGCTCATGTCGAGGAACTTCAAACTAAGGTTCAAGTTCCAGTTCATGAAGCTGAAGATCAACTCGATCAATCAATATCATGCAACAAGTTCCACGACTGCTCTAGTAGTAGAGAAATTGCCAGATTCATTTATCGAGTTCCTGTGTGCACTACAACATTCATTCAATCAATTTATCAATGACATCGACAAAGGAACTCAGAGAAGGTTGGTTCTTGAAAGGAACAACCAGTCAGAAAGGTATTGATTTTTAGGAGACTCTTTCTCCAGTAGCTTGTTTGTAAGGTAATTATATATAATCCTATGTTGTTGCACATATGGGACGTAGGTTGTTCCAAACAGAAGATGACTTCTTTTTTTCTTATAAAGAACAATGTCAAGTCCCTTCTTGAAAACTGATTTTAAAATTAACATATTTTGTTTTCAAGAGAAACTGATTTATTAGTGATATATATACATAAATGTTGAACCTAACGAATTGTTTTATAAGGTTTCATTATCATAAGTGTTTATATGAACATGATGAAAGAACACAACAACCACTCTCTTAATTTCTATAAAAATTAAATAGAGAGTGATATTTGAGATGATCAAATGACAAAAGCATGTCAAGGAACTTCTGAAGAATGATTGACAATATTCGATTACACATGAATGTTTCCATAAGATGTGAGGGCATCAAGATGGTGGAACTAGCACTCTAGGAACTCGAACATAAAGTCATCAAAATCAGTCCAGCACTTCAAAGAAATCATATACATGGTGAAAATTTATATAAGGTAAATTTTTCTTATTCATATCATAGCATGTTTTAATGCGTTATATTGTTAACTTATTAATACAAGTGTACAAGTTTTGCAATGCATTATGTGAATATGCTTTCTTTATGATTTCATCTACTCATGGACTGTTTGGAGGATCAAGACTTAGTGAAGCATGACATGAGCATAACATAGTCTTTAACAAGAGTTTTGTTGATTTGGAACGCATACACATATTTAAATAAGGCACTTATGTATGCTTAAAGTAAATGTGTCACACTTATATTTTGTGCTGTAAAAGGAAAACGCGTTATAGCTTATTTTTCCAAAGAATTATTCTTCATGCATCATGAATTTTCTTTAAAAATCCTTCATATGAATGCATGTTATAATTTGGTTGTTGTACGTATTTATCACTGATTATATATTCTTTGGTACAACTAACAAATCTTTGTGTAAGTACTTTACTAAACTCATAAAGTAACATGAGCGTAAGAATGCAGAGACGCATCACACTCCCACAGGAACACGAGCAAGACTAGATGAAGGTTCCTAAGGGATGATTGTGAGCCATACACAAAGCTTCAGAGGTATGATTGTTAAATTGTCCAATATTTAACCGCTAATAGACCAAATATTGCCATATCCATAGGTCTAAGTGAGAGGTTCCAATCAAATCTCCGAAAGTCGCATTTTACCATCCTATAACTCTTGATCAGAAGCACGAGAAAATGTGACTGGAACTCAGTATATTCAAGCTGGATATATTTTCCTTGAAGTTCCCCAAATATGGAAAAACTGTAAGTATTTAGCTTTTGGTAAAATTAATCCCACGCAATTCTTGTGTGTGAACATAGATCAGAATTGTACATTGTGAAGGACTCTCCTAATTTCTCGTATTTTGGTTCATAATTACTTGTGCTAACTGATGAAAAGGTAAAAAGAAGAGTCATAAGCCATGTTGTTTTGTGTGTTCCTATTACTAGTACGACAAGCAATTTTTTATATTTTTTCTTTTGATTCAATCTTCGTTTATTCTTTTTCCTTTACAATTTTTCGTATTTTCTTAATGAAAGGACTCCTTGCCGATCTCAATTTTCCTCAAGGATGTTCCATCTTTTGTTAAGTTACACCCAATAAAATAAAATTTTATCTTTTAAATGTTTCAATCTATCATAAACACCTAAAACACTTAAAATCTCTTTCACCTATATCCTAAAAGACTTATGCACCAATTAAGTTTTGTTCCTCACAAAAATGTTTCCCAATATTCTCTTACCATATCAACCTATTAGAAACCACAAAAGCCAAATCAATACCACACGTTGATTTATTTTTTCTCTTCAAAAACATTCTCAAAAATTCATCACTATACAAAAACCCTCTACAAAATATTCCTCCTTTGTCACTAAATCGATGCAGCAACAACTGAGGGGGAACTAATGAGGAAGGTGATTAATAGAGCGTTAATGTACATTTTTTAAAAAAAAAAAAAAAAAGGGAGATGAAAAAAAAAAAAAAAAAAAAAGACACAAAAGAAATCGAAAAAAAAGGGGGAATAAAAGGAGAGATATGTGAAAATAGAAAGAGAAGGGATCATAAGTTCCTACAAGCATTTCAAGTTTCCAAGTTGAAATGCAAATGAAGCTGTCTATACCTTAAAGAATTATCTCAAAAATTATGTAGTTCCTTCAAGATTCACATGGGAACTTACACCATAAATGTAAGTTCCTACAAAAATTGAATCAAGGAACTATCAAAAAGCTTCAAAGAATTTATACGTACTGCTAAAGAAGAATAGAAGAAAGAAAGGAACAACGGTGTATTTTATGGCGAGGATCTTCAGTTGAAAGTCCGTAAAGAAGGAGACATGCAGAGAAACAAGTGACAAAGGAATACATTCATTAAAATCATGAGCCATGCCTAACCTTTACCTCATAAATTGCCTATCCCTGCAAAATACAAATTGATGGTGTTTATGTATTTTGAAATAATTTTTCATTATTTTTATTTTGCTTTTCTGTTTTTTTTTTTGGGTGAACTTATTTCTTTCTTTTCTGCTTGTTGCTAAGGAACATTGGCTTATGATAATTTCTTTTCACTTTGAATTCTATTCGCTTGAGTATGATTGTCTAAACAGTACAACATTGAGGGAGATATTTTGCTTTGTCTCTGATTCTGACTAACCATTCTCGTTAGTATGGTGCTGTGATGGGATTAAATTAATACTATTAGCTAAACCTTTTTGATGATGCCAAAAGGGGGAAAAGAAAGGCAAACATTGAAGGCAAAATATTTTGAGTTCCTAGTCTCAAATATCTGCTTTTCTCAAGTATGTTACAACTATGTATATTCTTTTAACTCTTGTAAATATTTTGTTTTAAGATTTCTATGCATGTTGGATTTATTTTCTCTATTAAGTTTGCTTGGTTTGTCATCACCAAAAAGGGGGAATTTGTTGACCCACAGGGTTTTGATGATGACAGGCAAACTTAACTAATAAATGTCTAAGTTTCTATGCTAAGAAAACCAGGAGTTCCAGAGCAGGAACAAGAGAAGGCCAAAGCATGTAGACTTGGACAATCAGAGAAACTGATCAAGCAGGCATAAATAAGTTCCTGATGGGAACATGGTTCGAGAAGTTCCAGAGGTGGAACAACCAACATGCGGAGCAGCATGGAACATGAAGACAGGAAATAAGAGTTTATTTTCTAGGATTCATGTAAGTATGTAGTAGCGTGAAAGGTAATGGAACAAGGTGTCAAAAGGAACTCGTGGAACTTAGAGTCAAAAGCATCTAAGAGTCAGTGAATATGTTGCATATTATTATCGTAATCTGTAGGGATTTATTTAGAGTTTTGTTTCTTAATAAATCTCTACTTGGTTAAGAGTTTTAGATAATATGCACTAGTTATTTTAGGATAAGATTTAGTTTTAAATAAAAGATAAGTTTTAAATTAAATCAACTTTAATTAGGATTCTGATTTTAATTTCATCTTTTATTTATTTTTATCTTACCTGCTTTTGGAAAATAAAGAGTCAAAATTTAAAATACGTATAATGAGTTTGTGAGTGTTGGAACTTGTAATGCAAGTTCCTGCACGAACGAAATCTCATGTATTTATTTCACGTTTATGAAAAGGTTTTCAGTAAATATTTTTGCATAAGAAAATAAATAAAAAGTGAGTTTTGGAAAAATATCTCCTGGATTATGTTTTGATAAAACGTTGCTTTTTCTCCAAGTATTTATTTTCTTTTTATTTCCTATTTTTACTCTAACTGTTTTACTGTAAACGTGGTATAAGTTGTGCCCAAGACTTTGACTGCTTTCTCCCCAAGTTTCTCCCCAACTAACTGATCATGGGTAAGTGCCTAGAAGTTAGGAAACTTACTGTTAGTGGAGGAATTAGTGGGATTATGGTTAAGTCTTGTACACGCTATAAATAGAGGCTTATATCTTCATTCCAAAGTGTCTGACTTGTGTCATTCCATAAGGGTTGGCTGTGGAATAATGTTATAGAAGAATATGTTTTTCATTCCACATTTTTGAGTCAGTTCCTACGAGTTCCAAGTTCCTACGAGTGACATGTTCCCCATTGGTTTTTCACGTGCTACATTCTAGAGGGATACTAATCAATTATCAATCATCAATATTTTGAGAGTTGGTCAAGGGTTGAGTGAACTCTTGTAATGGGGAATTGGTCAAGGGTTTGAGTGAATTCTTGTATCAAGTTTTGGTCTGGAACTTGAGTGAGTTCCTGATGTGTATGGGGCAGGAACGTGAGTGAGTTCCTGATATGTATTTGGGTAGGCTTTGAGTGAAGTCTATGAGAGAGAAGCAGAGAGGCTTTGAGTGAAGTGTAAGAGTCAAGAGAGACTTATAGGGAAGTCAGTGAGAGCGTAGTTGTTTGAGGGAACAACTATTGGGAACTTGAGTTCGTAGAGGAACTCAAGTAATGGCCAAGTTTCTTATAGGATTGTAACTGAGTTGTTGCCCTATAGTGAAAAGAGTTTGAGTTGAAATCCCTAGTGGGTCGAGGTTTTCTTTCCAGTTGGGCCCTGGAAAGTTTCCTCGTAAAATATCTCTTGCATTGTTTCTCTACTTGCTTATGTTCTTTATAATTCCGCAAAAATTGGCTAGCAAGTTCCATATTACAATTCACCCCCCCTCTTGTAGTGTTCCATCCAAATAACATCATCTATCTTTTTTTAACTTGCAACATAATCATGCGATACACAACTTACGAAGGAAGGTAAAGAAAAAAATTACCAATATAATAAACATATAGCTTAAAATATGAATCACATAATGTACTCTCCTTACATATGTTTAATTATTAATCAAATTGTTCATAAACATATATTATACGGAGTATCCTTTTTAAATTAGGGGTTTGTTTGGTTGACACATAGAGTAATATATATTGAACTGGATCTTGTCATATTGAGGTATATTATTCATATAATCTATTTTTATGTGGTGTAACATAAAAACCAAACAAAAACATACTTCAGCTACCCATACAATTATACGAAGTAGTAGCTAAGAATTAATATACGTACACATTTTGTTCATTTTTTTGACATAGATAAGAGATTATACACGTTTTATATAATATTGTATAAGAGAATATTTTTTGGAATAAATGCAATATTTCATGTCAAAAGTTGTTGGAATTTATCTTCTGCAAGTTTATTGCAATTTGTATAGGTACTTTATTTTCTGAAACTTTGTTGCAATTCATATATGTACTCGTTATTATATACTCCCTAGTCTCTATCAGTAATATTTTAACTTTTATGCAAGTGAATAAAATATGTCTTTCTTTAAATTAAAATCATACTCCCTCCGTATTTATTTAAGAGATACACTTGTCTTTTCTGGCCGTATTTATTTAAGAGACACACTTGTCATTTTTAGTAACTTATCAACCGCACCATCTAATTAAATAATAAATCTAATTCACCCACCCCACCTCCCACCCCCCCCAAAATGACATGGTCCCCACTTGTTTACTTATTAAAATATCTACCCAACCCTACTTGCTTTATTATTTTAATTTATTCAATTCTTCTTCTTAATACACGTGTCCGGCCAAGTGTATCTCTTAAATAAATACGGAGGGAGTAACTTACAATATATTCGTACAGTATACATAATATTTTATATAGAAATAATGGTTGCAATATTGTGGCTCCACATTTGTATGTAAATTAATTAATTCAGATACCTTGGCGTACCCCTTTCCTCTAAAAAAGATTAGTATAATGCAGCGTCAACCTCTTATCAAGAAAGTTTTAGCGAGAATTGATAGTTGGTCTGCTAAGCTTCTTTCGTATGCTGGCAAAATTCAGTTAATCAAATATGTCCTCTTCAGTGTTTGGACTTTTTGGTGTCAGGTATTTTTGCTTCTCCAGAAGGTTTTAAGGGTTATTCAGGTTGCCTGTAGGAATATTCTATGGACAGGTAAATCTGGTGCTACAAAAAGAACTTTAGTTGCCTGGGATAGTCTTTGCCTTCCAAAAGCTGCAGGTGGTTGGAATATTATTTGTGTGAGATTGTGGAACAAGGCTGCCATTTGCAAACTTCTGTGGAATTTGGCTCAGAAAAAGGACAAAATCTGGGTCAAATGGGTTCTTGAGTTCTATGTCAATGGTCGAGATTTAGCCTCACTTCCTGTTCCCTCGCAGGCATCTTGGGTAGTGAGGAAGATACTGAGGGCTTTTCAGTATCTTGACGAGTTTGTGAAGAAAATATGTCCTTCACCCAAGGTGCATTTAGTCTAATACCAAGGTTCAGATTAACTGCGAACAATTAATTCAGTGAGATCAAGTGATCGGAACAGCTAGGTGGAGCAATGCTTCCGATCAGTGAGTTCTAATGAATATTAAGCTCACCACTTACTCTTGACTGAACCTACAAGGTCACACCAATGGCATGTAACAGATCACCGGATTAAATGAATCGAAAATTCATTTAATAGCTTTTCGCGAATTAGTTTTGGAAAACGTATTATACGATACGACCTTGCATCGGAATCGTATATCGTATCGCGAATATTCGTAAGCTGGGCGAAACGAATAAATCGTATCGTACGACGGTGATTCGTCGTATACGATACAATAAATAATAGCTGTAAGGTATTAGTCGCGAATACGAAGGGCATCGGAGCTGCCGGCCCGTCGAGCCAAGCACGCAAGCGTGCAAGGCCCAACGAGCCAGCGAGCCAAGCACGCAAGCGGGCAGCAGCATGGGCATTGCGTGCCACGCGTGCGCTGGGCGTGGAAAGGGCGAGCAAGGCAAGGACTTTGCTTGCGATGGCTGCGGGCAAGCAAGGCACCTCGCTTTGCGATGCGCAGCGACGAGCAGCGACGAAGCACGCAGGGGCAGCAGCACGCTGCGGGTACGTGTGCGCGTCTGAGGGGTGCGCGGGCATTGCTTGTGTGCCTCGTAGGCCACACCGTGCTGTGCTGGGCTGGGCGCAAGCCTAGTCCGCGCATGCACACGAACATTTTTTTTGTTTTGTTCATTTCTTTGGGCTTGACTATGTTTGCATTAATTTTGGCTAACGGGATAATTAATAATTATTTTATTTACTTGGGTTGGGCCGCGAGTTTTAATTTAATAATTAATAATTAATTATCCGGAATAATTATTGGTATGAGTGGGAGCCACTAAATGAAATTAAAAATGAAATAATTATTTTAATTATTTTTCGTAGGTCGCAATATTTTAATTAAATTCAATTTTAATTAGAATAAAGTCTAAGGATTAATAATTTGGAAATTGATTAATCTTTTAGGACGCGTTTATGTGAACGTGAATTTTAATTAATTCACGTAAATACTTGCATAATTAACATGGGCCATTCGTTTTAGCATACGAATGGGTGAATGCATATAATATATATTTTATGTAATGCAGGTTCTCCAAGTTACTAGTATGGCCATTTTAGGATAGTTAAATACGGTCTGCGTACCGTTCTATCTTTGAATGTAAAGTTTTAAATATGGTCTGCGAACCATGGAAATTTTGATGTAATTAAATACCAAATTGAAAAACAAAGGATGAGCCCTCTCTTTCCATGGTGTAGCGCACGATAAGGTACTCTGCTATCGTACACCCACCATTGAAAATGGCGAGGAAGAAGAAGAATCAGAAACAAGAAGTTCGTGAGATCAATGAGGAGGCCTCTGCGCTTCTTCATACTGCCTCTTTGCGCCCAATGAACCAGCATCAGTTGAGAAACACCATACCCAGCAATGGAGATGAAGTCCGACTGCCGCCGGTAATCAGGACGCCATTCCCGTCGCATCCTTCTGCTGGAACACCTTCACCACACACTCAGGAAGCTATTGCGGCGTACCATGCTGCCATCAACTACTCTCCTTCGTACCAATCGGAAACCAGGGGTGTTCACTCCGAGATTGTGGGAGGTATGGAAGAAGGACAGGGGGGTGGGAGATTGGGTGGCTCTGCTCTGGAAAGGGTGAAGGAAATGGTGAGAAACGTTAATGTTGTACTGGGTTTGACAAATGGTACGGAAACCCTCGCAAGCAAAGGGGATCTTGAGTCCTCTGAAACAGAGCATGGTGGTACCTCTGGAGAACTTGGAGAAGACGGCACTAGACCTCCATTAGAACAGCAGCACACCAGGGTTGACCCAAAATCACCTTGGGTGAACTTATTTCGAGGATCCCAACTCAATGGCAAAGGTAACTCCCTCTCCTTTATTGCTCCCACAATTTTGGAAGGTACTCCTGTTGCTATGCTTGACAAGGTTGATATGAGTAAAATGGCTGCTATTTGGGATTGTGCTTTGATCATGTATGTTGTTGGTGATAAACCCTCCATTGGGGCAGTAATTAGGTATATTGATAAGGAATGGGGTCATGTTGGTAAGCCTAATGTGTTTCTACATGATGAGGGCTATTTTGTGGTTAAATTCTGCTCAAAAAGGGATAGAGATGAGGTACTGGTTGCTGGACCTCACACTTTCTTTGGTAGGCCTATGATCACTAAGCCATGGTCATCAGATTTTAATTTCCAAGAGGAAATTCTCAGGGTAATTCCTGTGTGGGTGAAGTTCCCTAACTTACCTCTGTGTTGTTGGGGCATGGATTCTCTCAGTAGGATTGGGAGCCTTGTTGGGGTTCCTTTATTTGCTGATGAGTGTACCTCTAAGCAATTGAGGATTTCTTTTGCTAGGATCTTAATTGAAGTTGATGTTACTAAAAGTGTCACCAAGGTTGTTCAAATACAGGACTCTTGTGGTAGAACTTTCAATCAGAAAGTGGAGTATGAATGGCTCCCACCTTTTTGTAAGGAATGTCAAATAATTGGGCATGATTGTTCAGTTAAAAAGGGTCAAACAAGATATCAACCTGCTACTCATGTTCAACCAGTGCAGAAAAAGGTGACTAAGGTCTGGAAACCAACGAAGGTGGTGAATGCTGCTGTTTCTGTACCTGAACCTGCTGTTTCTGAAGAAATCAGTCCAAGTTTGATTGCTAATACCCCTTTGAACCAGGCACAAGTGAGTGAGGTTCAAGATGATGGATGGAGAGTAGTATCCAGGAGAAGGAGAGAGTCTAAACACTATGATCACCCTTTGGGATTGGCTCAGGTTCCAAAAGTGGTTGATGTAGTGGAGGGATTTTCTATAGAGGAGGAGGGTGAGGATGCAGAGATTGAGGAAGGAGATAGGTATCCACCATGATTGTTTGCACTTGGAATGTTAGGGGTCTGAATGATCCTAATAAAGTGGTGGAGGTTAGGAGATTGCTGGAAACCAATAAGATCAGTGTTATTGCTCTGTTAGAAACTAGAGTGAGGGAAAATAAAGCTAGCAAGATTCAGAATAAGCTAGGTAGTTGCTGGAAGTGGGAAATGAACTATTCCTATTCTCCTAAGGGTAGAATCTGGATTGGGTGGAGGCATAGTGAGGTTACCTTTACTATGGGCTTAAAAACTGACCAAGTTATTCATGGTGATTTAGCTGCAAAGGATGGGAATTTTACTGCTCAGTTCACTGCTGTGTATGGCTTGCATACAATTGATCATAGGAGACCACTTTGGACCACCTTGACTCAAATTGGATCAAGGGTGATATACCCTTGGTTTGTCATGGGTGACTTCAATTCAGTGCTGCATGCAGGTGATAGAATCCATGGTAGCCAAGTTTCTGATACAGAAACAAGAGATTTTGATGCTTGTATTGATGCAACAGGGCTGATAGAGCTCAAGAGTTGTGGAAATTTCTTCTCCTGGAACAATAAAGGGCAAGGTGATTTGAGAATACATTCCAGAATTGATTGGGCCTTTGGGTGTGGAAACTGGCATACTAGTTATCTAGATGTATGTGTGGACTATATGAACCCATCAGACCACTCCCCTCTTCTGCTGGATTGTAAAGTGGTGAGACAGAGGGGAAGTAGAACATTTAAGTTCTTCAATTACATGGCTGAACACCCTAAGTTCCATCAGATTGTGCAAGAAGGGTGGGGATCTGTTGTAAATGGAACTGCTATGTTTCAAGTGTGGCACAAATTGAAAGTCATCAAGCAGGGTCTGAAAACTTTGCATAGGAAAGAATTTGCTAGGCTGGAGGAGAGAATTGATGGTATTAGGAGGGAGCTGGATGACACTCAATCTCAGTTAGCTGCTTCCCCTAGTGATATTGACCTTCAACTGACTGAAAAAGAGTGCACTGGTAAGCTTAAAAAGTTTCTGAGTATTCATGAAGGAGCTCTCAAACAGAAATCACGAATCCAGTGGTTGAAAACTGGTGATTCAAATACAAAGTTCTTCTTCACAGCAGTAAAGGAGAGATATGCCAGGAACAGTATTGATGTTATTTATGATGCTAATGGGAGGAAGCTTACCACTGATGCAGAGATTAAAGATGAGATCAAAGTTTTCTATCATGGTCTTATTGGTTCTGCTGCAGACACTTTGGAGGGTATTGATGTTACAGTTGTGAGACAAGGTAAACAACTTTCTGCAGCTTCAACTCAATCTTTAGTTCTTCCTGTTTCAACTGCTGAGATTGATATGGCACTGAAAGGGATTGACAACAATAAAGCTCCTGGTTTAGATGGGTTTAACAGTTTCTTTTTCAAAGAAGCTTGGAGCATCATTAAAGATGACATTTATGTGGCTGTTCAGGATTTCTTCTCCACAGGGAAACTTCTGAAACAAACAAACAACACTGCTGTTACTCTAATCCCAAAAATTCACAATGCTACCAGTATTAAAGACTTCAGGCCTATAGCATGTTGCTCCATTGTTTACAAGTTGATTTCGAAAATCTTAACTCACATAATGCAGTCAATAATTGGTGAAGTGGTGAATGATTCTCAGGCTGGCTTCAATCCTGGTAGGAATATTGCTGATAATATCCTACTGGCTTCTGAGCTGGTGAAATGTTATTCAAGGAAATACATCTCCCCTAGGTGTATGATAAAAGTTGATCTCAAGAAGGCTTATGACTCTTTGGAATGGCCCTTCCTGAAGTCAATGATGCATGAATTAGGATTCCCTGACATGTTTATTAGGTGGGTTATGGAATGTTTGGGAACTGTCTCCTACTCTATTCTTGTCAATGGATTTCCTACCCTTCCTATTCCTGCAAAAAAGGGATTGAGGCAAGGGGATCCAATGTCACCCTATCTCTTTGCACTGGGTATGGAGTATTTGTCAAGATGTTTGGCTGCCATGAGTTCACAAAAGGAGTTTAACTATCATCCAAGATGTAAGAAATTGAAGATTACCCACATGATGTTTGCTGATGACCTTCTCATGTTTGCCAGGGCAGATTTGCCTTCTATCACTACTCTTTTTGGAGCTTTTACCAAGTTTTCAAAGGCTTCTGGTCTCAGTGCTAATCTCCATAAGAGTGAAGTCTATACAGCTGGTGTTTCTGATGTTGTTTCTAGCCAGATTGCTACCACAATTGGCATTCAGAAAGGTGTTTTCCCCTTTAAATATTTAGGGGTACCCTTGACAACTAGGAAGTTGAGCTTCTCTGATTGTAAACCTCTTATTGAGAGAACAACTGCTAGAATTAAGAGTTGGTCTGCAAGATTCTTGTCCTATGCAGGCAGATTACAGCTGGTCAAGTCAGTTCTGTTTGGAATGCAGCTCTACTGGTGTCAAATTTTTGTAATGCCCAAGAAAGTTATGAAGACAATCCAAAGCATTTGCAGGTGCTTTCTGTGGACAGGGTCAGATATTGGCTCAAAAAAGGCCCCAGTTTCTTAGGATCACTTGTGCCTTCCCAAAAGTTGTGGTGGGTGGAATCTAAAGGACTTAACAATATGGAATAAAGCTGCTGTTCTCAAACACTGCTGGGCTTTATCTATGAAACAAGACAGACTGTGGGTGAAATGGATCCACACTTACTATGTGAAGCAGATGGATTTTTGGACCATGCCCATCCCATCTGGGCTAACTTGGTCATTAAGGAAGATCTGGCAGTATAGAGATGTTCTAATGCAAGTAGGAGGAGTGACTCAATTTGTCCATAATGACAAGTTCAAAATCAGTAAAATGTATAAGCATCTTCAGAGTGGAGCCAGTCATGTGCATTGGAAAAGAATCACTTGTAACAGCAAGGCTAGTCCTAAAGGGACCGTCATTACTTGGTTGGCTTTACAAAACAGGCTTCCTACCAAAGACAGAATGATCAGTTGGGACATAGACATTAGTGGTGAATGTGAATTTTGTCTGGTACATGAAGAGAAACTGACACATTTGTTCTTTGAGTGTCAATATTCAAAGGAGATTTGGAGTAGAGTTCTTACTCAAATGGGGATGCAGAGAACAATTCAGACCTGGGATGATGAGGTTAGATGGGCAGCTGTACAGAGCAGGAGCACCAAAGAAAGAGCCAAACTGTGTAGTATTGCCTTCATTGAGACAATCTATGTTGTGTGGATTCAGAGGAATTCTAGTGTGTTTAAGGATCACTATGGTCCTATAGAGTCAGTTGTAAGTAGAATTCTGTTTTGTGTGGCTTGTAGAGTTTAGCTTGTGCCTGTTGGCTTTGTGTTTAGTTGCTGTGTTCCCAGGTTGTTGGGAACTTAGTGTTGTTTTCTGTGACTAGGTGTTATCCTTACTTTGGTAATATAATCAACTTTATTTGCCAAAAAAAAAATAAAAAAATTTGATGTAATTTTATTATTTTCAAGTATTTCTAAGTTTAGAACTTAAAGTCAGCAATTGAATGAAGATTCAAGACGATGCCAAGCTAACAAGATGGGGAAGAAGATTGGATGCTTCAAGACAAGTGTTTTGGGCCATATTAGTTCACCTATTATTTATGCACTTTATGTATATTATGCTTGAATGAATGTATATTATGCATGAATAGGTTGTTTGTATTACTCGATTAGATTTAGTTCACTAAATAATCGAACCAACATAGAAATAACTATGTCCAAAGAAATATTGAGTTCAAAAGTTGCCTTCCAAATCAAGCACTTACAAAAATCTAAGGATCTAACGTAGTAGGTTTACGCCAAAGCGAGGTGCTATATTAGTTGACTTAGATCGTAAGGCGTCCCAAAGGAGCACGTTGATTGTTGTTTCAACTCAAACAACAATGGCATTATGTTGTGGCAATGAGATAAATTATGGTATTAATTTATTAACCAAGAGTAATTTGGAGATTACTAGCAATAGGTTTTTCTTACCTAGAATCTTAAACTACTTAAGACATGCCAAAGCTGCTTAAGGATTTAGGACTTTTAGGGTCTTGGAATCATTTCATTCATTTTTGGACCATGTTTTATTTTTGTATAAATGAAATGTTTAATAGCTTTGATGATTACGTGAATGCTTTTATTTCAAGTTATTAAAGTATGATAAATGTTTTCTTTGCTAGTTCATTCTGTAGAATAGTACATCTTCAACCTTATTGCGTTCGGACAATAGAACTGCGATATTTCCTCGATCGATTGGTAACTAATTTTGAGAGCAATTCTCAAAGAAAAGGAGAGTGAGAGCGTATCTTGAATGCTATTTTTCTTATAGTGATCTTCATGGTTGTTTTCAAACTAAAATTTGAATGGTAGACGAATTGGACCTCATATATTCAAAATACTGGGTAGTTTTGGAATAATGAAGTGTTGAGTTAAAGACTCATGTATAACCAATGGTTAACAACCAATTTCCTTTTGATTAGATAATGAACTAGACTCATTGGATGCGGTCATTCAAACTGAATAAAAGAAATGGACTTTGTAAGCTTAACAAAGTAAGAAGATCAAGCAAAGAGTAAAATCTTTAGGACTATAAGAAAACGTGCTAGAAAGGATAGGAAAGGGGAACAAAAGAAATGAATTTAAGATTCAATTTCTACCTTGAAGTTTATGTTAAAGAGAAACGACTTAGAAAATAAACTCCTATGGTATTAGATTACCGCTTGAGGTTCTAACTCTTGTTAAGAACTCGAATTTTGGGAGCTAAGTCTGGTTACTTGACCTACAAGTGGGAAATGAAGCAAAGTCTTGCTACATTAGTTGTAGGGTCATCATGTTTGTTTTAAAGTCCTTCTAAAGGCTGGAACTTAATGGTATTATGTTCCATTAATCATCAAAATCAATTTCTGTTTGGACAACGGAAAGACTCACATTCAAAGCAAACAAAAAGCATTCGTTGAGCGTTTATTTGAATGAAATGGTCATTTAAGGGTTGAGTCATATGATTGATTAATAAACAAACGAATCTCTTCACACTCAAACTTCAGAAGGTTCAAATCAAACATTTTGATTTGTGTTCCACATATCTTTGGCGATGTCATACGACCAAATCAACAAGACGGCATTCTAAGATTCCATGGCATGGATTTCTGAAAGTTGGTTAATTTAAGACACGTGGGTCTTGCTTGTTGAACATGACATAGAAATGGACTATTGTTAGAAGTTTCTAGACAATAAAGTTCACGGGCCAAAAATAGATTTTATGACTTACCTATTTCACAAGAATTTGAGAAAATATGGCTATATTTACTCAACGTGAAATATGTGAAATGCTTCAATTCAATTCACAAAAGGGTATAAAATCAACTTGGCAAGAATTTTGGAGCATCTAGGCTGGGTCAAGGTGATGTTTGCATGAGCCAAGAAAGATTATCTAGATTTTTTATATGGCATTATGACAATCGAAGCTCCATAAGAATATGGTATGTCCAAATGGAGAAATCGGAATATATTCGATTAACGATAATCACGACTATTTTCCTATATAGTTTCTAAATGATACTCTCAAGTGACTATCACACTAAACAAAGTTGTCAAAGCTAAGGATAAGATGTCATAAGGATTGAACTTCGGTTCAGTACATCTTTTCAGTGTATATATATCTAGGGTTGTCAAACCCAGTGGGAGTTAGTGTTTACATCAAACAAACTTAAGAATAGATATATGTTTCTTTATGAGCGACTCATAGAAACAAAAGGTATTGATTCTACCACAAATCTGAGAACATATGGTTGTTGCTTAAGATAATGTCTTTTAGGAAGCCACCATATTTCCAAAAAGGCAAGTGGGAGAAAAATTACCTCGAATGAACTACGAGTCAAGCAACAAACAAATGTAGGATACTTAGGAGTCTTTGGAAAATCTCCGTACTTAGAAGCCTTTGGAAGAGCTTTAGGAAGACTTTAGAAGTGCTTCAAGAGAATCCTAATACTCAAAGGATTTGAGTAATGTCTTTATAGACACTAACGTTTGATGTTCAATACCTAGGTAAATCGTATAAGAAATAGAATTCAACCAAGATAGATACATAGATATCTTGAGGAATGAAAACTATGAAGACTTTGGAAAGTGCTTCGAAAACATACGACTTACAGGTTAGCTACGACGAATTAAAAATTCCCAAGTATGGTTTGAGGCCATCAAAAACATAAGTATGGTTCAAGGCCATATAAAATGGTTTGAGGCCATTTCATCCAAAGTACCTTCATCTTAAAGAATCAAATCTATGATTTGGTTGATTTGCATAAAGGGTTAACTCCCATTAGTTTCAAAACATGTTTTCTAAACATACAACGTTGATTTGCATAAAGGGTTCACTTGTTAGGTTATGATACATATGACATTACATAGATCATGCGGAAACAACCATTAACCCAGGACAACATATTATTTACACATAATCATATAGCATAATTTAGATGCATACTCTTTGTTGCGTGCCCTCCCTAGCTGCGCCCGAACCGAACAAGAACAAGTCTTTTAGGACTCCAAGTGTCGTCCCTCCGTAGATAGTCCACAGCACGTCCGGATCCGCCTTAAGATTGACCAACTAGAATCGCCCTTAAGGTACTAGAAAATTTCGGCACTTTATGAGCAAGATGTGTGTTTTAATTTTCTCTCAAAAACTCACTTTTTGAATACTTTGAAACTTGTGTATAAATTATGACCCCTAGGCCTTTATTTATAGAGTTATGGAAAAGGAATCGTAATCCTAGTAGGATACGAATTAATTGAAATTAGAATCCTACATGAATTCTATTTAATTAATTTATCCAATTAGGAATAGAAATTTAATCATACACTGACTCTTGCAGATTCAGGAATCACGCATGAGCACAAACTCACACACACACGGCAGCCACAAGGGCTGCCCATGCGCGTGCGAGCAGCAGCCCGCGCAGCACGGCCCACGCAGCCGTGGCCCTTGGCGCGCGCTGGGCCTGCCTTGCGGTAGGCCTGGCCGCTGCCTTGGCTGGGCTTGTGGCGCGCATGCTTGCTGGGCGATGGCCCCGGCTTCGTGCTGGGCCTTCGTCCGGCAAGCCTCGTCCGATGCTTATTCGTACGATACGCTTCCGATTAAATTTCCATTTCCGGAATCTATTTCCGATACGAACAATATTTAACATTTCCGATTCCGGAATTAATTTCCGTTTCGAACAAATATTTAATATTTCCGTTTCCGGAATTATTTTCCGATTCCGGCAATATTTCCGATTCTGACAATATTTCCGTTTCCGGTAATATTTCCGATTCTGGTAATATTTCCATTTCCAATAATATTTTCCGATACGTACCATGTTTCCGTTTCCGGCAACATCTACGACTTGGATAATATTCATATTTCCGATACGATCCATATTTCCATTTCTGGCAATATCATCGTTTCCGGAGTATTCATTTCTTGCCTGTGACGATCTTAGCTCCCACTGAAACCAAGATCCGTCGGTTCCGAATATTCATAGATGGAGTATTTAATGCCATTAAATACTTGATCCGTTTACGTACTATTTGTGTGACCCTACGGGTTCAGTCAAGAGTAAGCTGTGGATTAATATCATTAATTCCACTTGAACTGAAGCGGCCTCTAGCTAGGCATTCAGCTCACTTGATCTCACTGAATTATTAACTTGTTAATTAATACTGAACCGCATTTATTAGACTTAACATAGAATGCATACTTGGACCAAGGGCATTATTTCCTTCAGTCTCCCACTTGTCCTTAGGGACAAGTGTGCATTTCCTAATTCCTTTGTCGCTCGATGCTTGCTCTTGAACATAAGGTAAGAGTTGTCATCCTTATTATGTCCAGAGGTGTTCCTCGGTTTCAGAGTTCAACTGATCAAATAAACAGATAATCATAGCCTATGATTCATCCGAGCACGGCCATGCATTTCACAGTTTCTAGCTCTCCGAGTGGCCTTGTACAACTTTTAAGCATCTCATCCCGATTTATGGGAGGACAATCCCAATCTTGCAATCTTGAGATTAGACTTCGTTTGATAGGTGATTACCTGAGCGTTGCCTTTATAGCCTCCTTTTACGGTGCGACGGTTGGTCAACGTCAAAGCAACCAGTTCTCAAACAAGTAATCTCAAATCACTCAGGTATTGAGGATTTAGTGTCTAATAATTTAATGAAATTTACTTATGACAGATTTTCATCTCTTACAGTAAAGTTTCATAGGTCTTGTCCGATACTAGTCTTCCCAAAGTAAGTATCTATGCAAATGATTATGACATTGCCATGTCCACATAGTTCAAGAAACAGAACTACTAGTCATCTTGCATTCTAATCGTCTAACGTTTTCTGTGCGTCCAATTTTATAGAAAACTCCGATTAGGGACCATTTTCAATCTTTGACATTCAAGTTCACTTGATAGACATTTCTTAGTCACAGGACTGGTCCTGACAGTCTATCTTGAATATATCGTCAAATTGAAGGGACTCATCATTTAATACTAAACCAAGATTAAATGGAATATGAAAATACATTTCATATATGATAAATGTTCAACCCCAATGTTTTACAACCATGGGCCTCTAACCCATCTTTTAAAACAATTCATGGAATTCAAAGCTATGCTTGATTTCCAGTGCTACAACGTGAGTGTTGCTTCTCACTTGTTGCATAGGTTTAGTTATCATGCTTTGCCAATCTTAATATCCTTTTCATCGAATGTTCTTCGAGATATGATGATAAGATCTTTTCGAGTTTGTTTATTATGTGATCTAGTCTTTCTTACTTCGATGGTGGTTTTACTCATTTTGCAATGAAGAACCATCAAGTTAGCAGACGTTTTTCTTGCTTCAAGAGTGGTTCTACGCATTTTTCAATGAAGAATCATCAAGCCAGCAGATAGGTGATCTACCCAAGTTCAGTGAAGAACTTTAAACAACCCTGTTTTATTGCTTCTTAGGCAATAATTACTTTTACTTCAACTGTTTAGGTTGCTAGTGATGCTTTGTTTGGATTTACTTATCCAAGCAGTTCACAGATATGTGGAAGACTTTCCAGCTGTATCTTAGAACATAGAAATTAATATTTTAATTTCCCACGCAACAACTCATGGTCTCCAACCCATGTTGCCATTTCAAAACACGATGCTCTATAGCTCGTCCTTATCAATGGTTAACTCCAAAGGGTCTTGCTTGATCCTTTGCCAGTGTTTATGCGTGTAGCATCAATATTTAGCATATCTTTATTTCCTTGAATCAAGAACTATTCCTATGTACCTTTTCAAGTACCATAAGTATTCTTGATCTCAATCTAGTTGATCTTCACTTAGATCAATAGAGACTGGTATATGTTCGTCATGCCTAAAGTCATACGATACGTTTTTGGCGATCCTCATATTATATCATACATGATAAATTCTTTTGCAGAATAATTCCCAATTGAATTCTATTCATGTAACTTTAGCTCATTCAATTTTGGTAGATACTGAATCCAGCTAAATTCTTTGACATATAATATAGGTTAAGAATCTCATTTAGACTCTTTGATGTTTAACTTAGTAAATGCTTATACATAGTTCAAACATTCTTTACTTAGATTCATTCACATGGGTCGAATATCTCCAATGGAGACTTTCGTGTTTGATTTAGTAAATGCCATTACTTAATCTAAAACAATATTATAAGATCTTTGTAAATAGATCTTAATACCCAATATGTACTAAGTTTCGCCATGGTCCATCATTGATGAATAATTTCAAATCTAAGTCATTAGCATTTGAATGTTATTTCACAATAGAGAGATATGTGTGTGATACACATAGGACCAAATAAGTTTTTATGTACTCCCACTAAACTTCTTATACATCTATAAGAATCATGTATATTTTATGAAACTAAAATGCTTATTAGCTTCACTTAAAATACAGTTCCAATTCCCAATTGCTTGCTTAAATCTGTACTTAGATTTTATAAGCTAGCTTTCCTTTTCAAGCATTTATTTGGATCCACAAATCCTATGACATGCCATGTACATAGTTTATTCCAACATTTGATTGAGGAATACTTTTGTCATCCAATTGCCATATCTACCAATATGCAATCATTGCTTGAATTATAGACTTGAAGCATTACGATTTTGCATGAGGTTTCAACACAATCCATGCCATGAATTTGCTTGTAACCTTTAGCAACTAATCTAGCTTTGTGTGTGAACACAATTCTTGTTTGATGGTTTTTATCCTTAAAACAAACTTGCAACCAATAGGTGTGAAACTATTCTTGCAAATCAACAAAATTTCAATTTTGTCATCAAAACATTGAGTATGGTTTATGGCCTCTAACCATTTAAAACATTTGAGTCTATATATGGCCTCTAACCATTTTAGGGAATCTAGGTTTCGTCATAGCTTTCTTACAAGTCACAAACTCATTAATCTACATGATAATAGTTTGACTGCAAGTTGTAGGTTTCTTCACTATTTAATAGAAGAATCTCATAGTTTCATTGACTTGATCTCTATGTTTCTTTACTATCTAATAGAAGAATCTCATAGTTTCAGTGACTTGAATTCTATGCCTACTTGGGTATAGAACATCAAACATTAGAATATCAATAGCCACTTAAAGTCCTTTGAATATTCTGTTCTCCTTGAAGCACTTGTAAAGTCTTCTAAGAGATGTCTATTCTTTAAAGCCACTTCTAAAGTCTTAAAGAATAAGTTCGGATTTTCTGAAGCACTTCGAAAAGCCTCCGGAATGTCCGTTTTATGTTTGTTGTTCGCCTCGAAAACTTTCGAGGTCTATTTTCTCCCACTTGTCATTTTGGAAACGAATCTCCAAAAGGACATTATTTCGAGCAAACAAACATTATGTTCTCAAAAATTTGTGGTAGAAACAATACCCTTGTGTCTCATTTGAATAAATCACAATGAAACATATATCTATACTTGGGCCTTAGTTTGTTGAATAACAAACACTAAGCTCCCACTGAGTTTAGGAACTCTTTAGATATATTATGAAAAGATATTCTGAAATTACTTTTCAATAGCTTTGACGAAATTGGTTTAGTTTGGTGGTAGTTGAGCATTTTGTTTTAGAAATTATAGGAAAAGTCTTTATGATCCGTCATTGATCGAATCAAGTACTAATTGACTTCGATTATTCCAACTAAGATATGCCATATCTTATGGACCTAGATTGTGAAATTACAACACACAATCATTGATGATCATATTTGGTCTCAAGTAATCATCAACATGATCTAACCTAGATCTTTATGATTTCTTGCCAAGTGGATTTTATACTTTTGAATCTTTGAACTAGCCAAACAGATTCAACTTATATCACATTTGAGTAAATAAACCTATATTCACTCAAATCCATGTGAAATAATAAAGTCAAAAAACCTTTCTTTAGCTTTGAACTCTATCGTCTAGGCGTTCTAACAATAGTTCATATTCTTTGTTACTTTCAACAAGTAAGACTAGCTTGTCTTAAGTTGATCTAGAAATCAACCAACTTTCAAAAGTCCATCAAAATAGAGCTTTTGAATGTTAACTTGTTGATATGGTCTAAGCAACAATGCCAAAGATTAGTGGAACTCAAATCAAGAAGTTGATTTGAACCTAGTAAAGTTCTTTAAAGAGTTGTTTGTTTTAATCAAGCATATTGACTCAACCTGTAATTGACCATTTCATTCAAATAAACAAACAAACATTGCTTTTGTTTTTCTTGAATGTGAGTCTTTCTGTGTTTGAAGCAGAAATTTAGGTATGCTGATTATGGAACAAAATAGCCATTAAGTTCCAGCCTTTGAAAGGACTTAAAACAAACTTAGATGACCCTACAATTAATGTAGCATTGCCATGCTTCATTTCCCACTTGTAGGTCATTAGTGTATCCTAGCTTCCATTGTTTGAGTTATTACCAAAGTAAGAACCTCAAGCGGTATATGATACCAAGGAAGTTTGATTGCTAGGTCACTTCTCTTTAAACATAAATTTATAGGTAGAAACGGAATCGTAAATTCCTTTCATTTGTTCCTCGTTTTCCTATTTCTTGTACCCTTTCTTATAGTCTTAAGAATTGAATTCTTTAGTGTTGACTTTTATACTTTGTTAGACATGTCCAATGTCACCAACAAGGTTCTTTACCATTTTAATTTATGTTGAATATTCTTTTCAACTAGATGATCTTACCAGAAGCTTCTAAAGTTCTCTAAGCATCGATCTATTCGAATGTCTAGGGACTAGACTCATTCGAGAATTAAATGGACAAAGATATTAGGTTGTTAACCATTGGTAAAGCTGAGCGTATTAAACTCAATGCTTTATGATCTCAAAACTACATTGTATTTTGAATTCACAAGCACCAATTGGTTTGCCATTCGATTTTGATATTCGAAAACAACCATAAAAGTCGCTAAAAGAAACGTACATTTTAAATTGCTCACTTTCTCTCATTTCCGTGAATCGTTCTTGGATTCACTACCAATCGAGGAAATTTACTGTTACCTTTCTAAAAGGATTTATTGCAGTGCAAGATATTTAATTATGAACAATAATTAAAACATACATTGAAGCATGCAAAGTCTAAACATTTATCATGAATAATAACTTGAAATTAAAGCAACCATGCAATTCAAACAAGTTATTAGCATTTTATTCGATTTTATTGTTCCGGCAGGTGTGAATAAAATGATTCCAAGATCCTAAAATCATTGAAGAACTAAGCACAGTTTGTCGACTTAATCCTAAAACATCTTAGGTAAGCAAAAGCCTTTTGCTAATAGTCTAGAAACTATTCTTGGTTGATAGGTACGTCTAAGAACTTATTAGGTAAACCTATCGATTTTGCCACGACATAAAAGGACTCCTTACTTATATCGTTGAGTTTCACCAAAACTAACATGTACTCACAATTATTTGTGTACCTTGCCCCTTTAGGACCAATAAGTAACACCTCGCTGAGCGAAAACTATTACTAGATTGATGTAAAGGATATCCAAGCAAGTGTATATTTTGGCATGGCACCTTTTAACTCAATTTTTAAGTTTGGAACTTAAGGCTCTTACTATGTTGGTTAGATTTTAAGTGAACTAAAATCCTTAATCATGCAACATAATCAAGCTTTTGATCTCATGCATTTTAAGACATATTTAAAAGCAATAAATAACTTAAAACATGCATAAGATAAATGTGATCTAGTATGGCCCGACTTCATCTTGAAGCTTTGACTTCAAAGTCCGTCTTGAAAATCTCCGTGGGAGGCACCATTTTCTTCAAATAGGATAAGCTATAACTAATTACAACTATTTGATGGTTCGCAGACCATATTTGAATTGAAAAATAACTTTGGTACTTTAGACCAATTACATTCAAATTAATGGTACGCAGACCATATTTTCTATCCTATTTGGGCCATACTAGTCACTTCATAACCTGCAAAACAGTACATATACAATATATACCATTCACCCATTCATTATCATGAATGGCCCACATAGCTGGTTAGTAAAACACATTATGCATCACGTAAACATTTGCAGCAATTAATCAAGGGCACCAATAATCTACCAATTATCCAGTCCTTATTAATTCTAATCAAGTTGTTTTAACCTTAAGGATTTGTAGACCTAATCAAGAGTTTATGACTAAAATACGCTCCCACTTAAACCAATAAATTCATATGCTTTACTAATTTTAAACATAAAAATGTATTTCTAGTCTAACCGGAAACATACAAATTTAATTAAAATTTAAAGCTCATATAAATTTATAATTGAATCCAAAAAGTTTAATTTAATTTCAGTCGTATTTAAATTAATTCATGATTTTAATTTTAGTAAAATAATTAGAATAAATAAAATTTATTATAATTATAATATTCAAAATTAAAATCCAAGAAAATAATTTAAATTATTAATTTTAAAATTAATTAAAATTACGTGAACTGGAATTTTCAAATTAAACATTCAAAACGATCTTTAATCGTAACGCAAACACCCTACGCGTTGCACGCCCATGGGCCGCACGCACACAGCCATTGCTGGCCATGTGCGCGCAGCCCATGCGCTCGTCGTATAGCTTCTGCATCCCCATCGCAAGCCTCCGCACGCATTGGTGCTCGCTGCGCGCGTCAGCGCTCATCGCACGCGAGCTATCGCTCGCAGTGCGCGCGCGACATCGCTCGCTGGGCGCGCGACATCGCTCGCTGGGCGCGCGAGCCATCGCTCGCTGGGCGCGCGACATCGCTCGCTGGGCGGGCGACATCGCTCGCTGTGCGCGCGAGCAATGCTGGGCGCAGCGCTCGTGGCACGCGAGTTTGCGCTCGCTGCGCGCGAGGCTGCGCGCTCTTGTGCGAGGCAGCGCGCGTTGTGGCGCAGCTCGCTTGCTGCCCACACGCGACTGCCTTGGCTCGCCCTTCGCCCATGCCCATTCGTCCATTGCTCGTGGCACAAGACACAAGGCAGGGCTGCTGCCTTGTGCTCGTGCACTACGCCCTTGCTCATTGCATTCGTGCCGCACGGGCGACGAGCTCCCTTGCTCGTCGTCGCATGCCCGCATTATACAACACCCCTTAAGGGTAACACGAAGCGTCCATTGCTTCGTGCGTGCAAGTTTTATGAACGAATCGCATAAAAATTTAAAATTTATATTTAAAATTAATGACAAATTAATAAATAATATTAATTTCATAATTTTAGGGCGAAAAATCGAAAATTTATTATCCAATTGATTTCCGATTGTTATGGATTCAAGTCTAGGTCATAAAAATTTAAAATTTATCATAAATTTACAATTTTTATGGTGGTTTTTAATCATAGGTTTCTAATTAAATTACAATTAATTATGAAAATCAAATTAATTTTAAATTATTCTAATTTTCAACAAATTAATCATAATTACAAATTAGATTGCATAATTAACAAGACTAGGCATTCAAACTTGTTAAACATATGCAGTAGGTCAATCAAAAATTCAAGATTTATCAACAAGAATCGCAAATATTTAATTTAACATCTTAAATTTACGAAATTTTGCATTCGAAAAACTAAAACCTTCGAAATGTCATAGTTAGGCTTCGAATTTGAGAATTCTGGGTTCGGCAGAAAAATATTATTTTTGTCAAAATTTTAGAATGCCTTTTACATGCGGAATTGACACAAAAATCACTCAATTCGGATGAGTAACGAAGAAACTGCCGAAAAACTGCGTACGTATAATTAAATAAACGCAATTTGCAATTAATTAACAATTACGAAAATTAATCACCCCTTTTAATTCTTGCAAATTTGTAATATTTAACCATGTTCATGCAATTTAGATTATGAAAATAATAAGGGGCTCGTGATACCACTGTTAGGTTATGATACATATGACATTACATAGATCATGCGGAAACAACCATTAACCCAGGACAACATATTATTTACACATAATCATATAGCATAATTTAGATGCATACTCTTTGTTGCGTGCCCTCCCTAGCTGCGCCCGAACCGAACAAGAACAAGTCTTTTAGGACTCCAAGTGTCGTCCCTCCGTAGATAGTCCACAGCACGTCCGGATCCGCCTTAAGATTGACCAACTAGAATCGCCCTTAAGGTACTAGAAAATTTCGGCACTTTATGAGCAAGATGTGTGTTTTAATTTTCTCTCAAAAACTCACTTTTTGAATACTTTGAAACTTGTGTATAAATTATGACCCCTAGGCCTTTATTTATAGAGTTATGGAAAAGGAATCGTAATCCTAGTAGGATACGAATTAATTGAAATTAGAATCCTACATGAATTCTATTTAATTAATTTATCCAATTAGGAATAGAAATTTAATCATACACTGACTCTTGCAGATTCAGGAATCACGCATGAGCACAAACTCACACACACACGGCAGCCACAAGGGCTGCCCATGCGCGTGCGAGCAGCAGCCCGCGCAGCACGGCCCACGCAGCCGTGGCCCTTGGCGCGCGCTGGGCCTGCCTTGCGGTAGGCCTGGCCGCTGCCTTGGCTGGGCTTGTGGCGCGCATGCTTGCTGGGCGATGGCCCCGGCTTCGTGCTGGGCCTTCGTCCGGCAAGCCTCGTCCGATGCTTATTCGTACGATACGCTTCCGATTAAATTTCCATTTCCGGAATCTATTTCCGATACGAACAATATTTAACATTTCCGATTCCGGAATTAATTTCCGTTTCGAACAAATATTTAATATTTCCGTTTCCGGAATTATTTTCCGATTCCGGCAATATTTCCGATTCTGACAATATTTCCGTTTCCGGTAATATTTCCGATTCTGGTAATATTTCCATTTCCAATAATATTTTCCGATACGTACCATGTTTCCGTTTCCGGCAACATCTACGACTTGGATAATATTCATATTTCCGATACGATCCATATTTCCATTTCTGGCAATATCATCGTTTCCGGAGTATTCATTTCTTGCCTGTGACGATCTTAGCTCCCACTGAAACCAAGATCCGTCGGTTCCGAATATTCATAGATGGAGTATTTAATGCCATTAAATACTTGATCCGTTTACGTACTATTTGTGTGACCCTACGGGTTCAGTCAAGAGTAAGCTGTGGATTAATATCATTAATTCCACTTGAACTGAAGCGGCCTCTAGCTAGGCATTCAGCTCACTTGATCTCACTGAATTATTAACTTGTTAATTAATACTGAACCGCATTTATTAGACTTAACATAGAATGCATACTTGGACCAAGGGCATTATTTCCTTCATCACTCCCATTGGTTGCAAACATGTTTCAAAACATACAGAGATGATATTGTATACACATACAAAAGAGAAGCTAGATTGGTGGTTAAAGATTGTAAACAACTTCACGACATTGATAATGTTGAAATCTTTTTCACCAAGTCGGAATGCTTGAACTATTTTGGATAAATCTAGCAATCATTGCATATGGAAATATGGCAATTGGAAAATGAAACACCTTCCTCAATTGGACTTGTAGAAAGGAATTGTGTACATCACACAATGTAAAAGTTTTGGATGCTAGATAAAAGAGCAAGCTTAATAAATCTATTCGTAGATTAAAGCATGCGAGTGGGAATTGGAACATATTTTTCAAAAGGGCTATTGAGGAATTACGGCTTTATGAAAATATGGATCATCTTGTAGATGAGGAGTTTAGTGGGAGCTAAGTCAAGTTTATTGGTCCTATATACATATGAGATACATATCTCTCTATTTTAAATGCCATTCAAATTCTAAATGGTTAGATTTGAAAGTCTTTGTCAATGTTAGAACCATGGCAAAACTTAGAACATACTGGGTTAAAGATCTATTGGATAGGATCTAAAGTGTTGTTTGGATTATGTTAAAGTAATTACTAAATCAAACACAATTGAGAGACTCAAAAGAGACTCTCAACCCATATGAGTAAGTCTAAGTAATAAATTCTTTAACTAAGTATAAAGCTAGGCTGTTATTACTAAAGTTATGTATGAAGGACCTTGAAGAGGTGCCTTCACCTTATATCACATGGCAATGCCAAGATTTTAGCAAGATTCAGTGTCTCTTGAAACAGAATAAAGCTAAAAGTTACATGGATAGATTTTAAAATGCGAATGGTTTTTGCATTATAATCAATCATGTATAATGTGATATATAGATCGCCAAGATAACTCGTGAACATTGGATCGTGACGAGTTTATACCAATCTCTATTGATCTAGATCAAAGATCATTGGAACAGTGTCAAGAACATCTAATACATTTGGATATGTAGGATGAGCACTTGATAAGAGGAAGTGAAGATAACTAAAGTTTTGATGCTACATGCATTTTCCTAAGCAAAAGTTGAATCTTGTTGTTTGGCAAACCACAAACGAACACGGGCAATTAGGCGTCGTGATTAAAGGTGGTTACATAGGTTCTAAACCATATGTGATGCATGGGAAACTGAATCAATGATTAGTTTCCAAGTTCTCAGTTGAAAGATGTATCTCCCACATCTCTGTGAACTGGTTGGAACATTCCAAAAGGGAAGCATCATTTGAAATTCTACATAATTGAAATGAATTCAATGTTGCCTAAAAAGCAATAAAATGGAATTGTTTTTTAGTGGGAGTTCTTCAATGAACTCAGGTTGATCACAAGTCTGCTATCTGGATAATTTTCTATTTTGAATATGAGAATCATTCTAACAGCAATGAAAGACTAGATCATTCTATAAACATATTCAAAGATATTTTCATCTTACATCGAAAGGCTTTCGATAGAAAGGATGCTAAGAATAGAAAAGTATGATAAACTAAACCTCTGCATTGAATTAGACACAACATTCATATGTAGAAATGGAATCAAGTTTGAGTTCCATGAATGTTTTAAGTATTGGGTGAAAGGCCTATATCTGTAAAACATTAAATGCTTGATTTTGGGTTAGAGGCCCACAAATTGGTAAGCATTTGGTTTAAACATTTATCATTTATGAAATTACATTTCATAGATCATTTAATCTTGGTTTAGTATTAAATGATAAGTCCATGTGATTCAAAACATTAAAATGGGATGTCAAGATGGATTCTTCGACAAAGAAACACCCATAAGTGAACTTGAATATTGAAGTCACAAAGGATCCCTAATCCAGGTCATTGAAAGCTGAACGACCAATGACTAATTTTGATTAGATTGCAAGTAGATTTTTTGTTCTGTTTCTTGAACTAGATTGACTGGATGTCGGAATCTTTTGCATAGATACTTATTGGATCTTGTATCGGATTGACCACGAGAACACTTTAAGAGATTAATGTCATGTCATAAGTAGTTCTCATTAATGGTGATTAGAACCGTTCCTCAGAACATGAGCGATTATGTCTGCTCATTTGAGAATTAGTTCGCTTTGATACTAGCTAAACATCGTACCGTAAAAGGAGGATATAAAAGCAGTTATTGGGCGTACTATGAATCCAAGTGAGTGTTCATAGATTGCAAGAATGGATTTTCCTCCTATCTTTGATAGGATATGGTGTTGTTGTGTAACAAGGCCTCTCGGAGAGTTAGATATTGTCACTTGTGGAAAAAACCCCTGTTGTAGCCCCCTTGTTGAGGGGGGCATATATAAGTGAGCCTCAATAACCACTTAGTCAACGCAGGTCAAATGTTTAACTAACAGGTTGGGGCGGGCTTTTGTTGTGTTCGCTTCTATAGAGCCTGTTGAAGGGGGCTTTTGTTTGCCCGCCTGAATAAACACTAGTCTAAAGGGGTGGGCTTCCCTTTTTTCGCTTCAACAGGTCTTCACAAAATTTTAAACAATTAAAACACAGCTCCTCATGACCGCCAAACAGATAAGATTTTAGAATCCCTTCAAATCTCTATTCCAACGCATCACCCGGCGAGTTCGCACCGCTCCTCACCGCGCGGCTCCACCACCACCACCACCTTCCTCTCCTCCTCTTACATAGTACGTAGTTGCCCCCGACCGTCGTCTTTCCTATCTCCGACTCTGTTTCACGCAATCTGTCAAGGTTAGTTTATAATTGATTCTTGTTTTGCTTGGTCTTAAAATTCATTTTCCCTTCAATTAGTTGAGCATAATGAGTTAATTATACAGAGAATTTAGGCTAATGTTCCAATATTGGATGAATTTACAAAATAGGGCTTGGTCTTAAAACTACATAGTCGTGCTCAGAATGGTTAAGGCTTAACCTTCTGTAAAAGTTTAATAGTTGAGCTCTGTAATCTGAGAAACACTTCTAGACCTAATAAGGACGTCTTGGATCATACCTTATGTTTAGTAAGTAACACCAAGTGACAAAGGAATGTGAATGCACACTTGTCTGAATGACAAGTGGGAGACTGGAGGAAATATGGCCTTCACCCAAGGTGCATTTAGTCTAATATCAAGGTTCAGATTAGTTGCGAACAATTAATTCAGTGAGATCAAGTGATCGAAACAGCTAGCTGGAGCAATGCTTCCGATTAGTGAGTTCTAATGAATATTAAGCTCACGACTTACTCTTGACTGAATCTACAAGGTCACACCAATGGCATGTAACAGATCACCGAATTAAATGAATCAGAAATTCATTTAATAGCTTTTCGGGAATTACTTTTGGAAAACGTATTATACGATACGACCTTGCATCGGAATCGTATACCGTATCGCAAATATTCGTAAGCTGGGCGAAACGAATAAATCGTATCGTACGACGGTGATTCTTCGTATACGATACGATAAATAATAGCCGTAAGGTATTAATCGCGAATACGAAGGGCGTCGGAGCTGCCGGCCCGTCGAGCCAAGCACGCAAGCGTGTAAGGCCCAACGAGGTCGCGAGGTCGCGACCAAGGCGAGCAAGCCATCACGCGTTGTGGCACGAGCACGCAACAGCAGCAGCAGCATAGCAGCGACGAGCGAGCAAGGCCTATGGTCCAGCTGCTCGGCTGCGCGCGCTTTGGGCTTCGGCCTGCAGCGTGTGTCTAGCGTTGGGTTGGGCGTGTTTTATGTGGCCGGTCAAGGCCACTTGGTCTTTGGCCGGTTACATCATTTAATACAATTAGGTTATTGTATTTTTCACACAACTCAGCATACATCAGTTCTCCAACCCTAAACCTATATCTGAATATTACGTTCTTCAATTTTCTCTATGTGAAAAAACTGTTCTTCCCAAAAGCTAAAAACTCTTGATTGATTGTCTAAGCTAAGGTTGTCAAGACGGATCTGAACGTGTCGGTGAACCAAGTAGAGGAACGACAAGTAGAGTTCTTTGTTCGTGTTCGTTGATAGATTACTTGGGAAAACACGCATCGGATGTAAGTTTGCTTAATCTGTGCTTTATACATATCATGTTTCCTGGCTTTGGGGATTGTTCCTCACATGTTATGTATGTTTAATTGTATTCTCCTACAGTTTGGTGATGGGAGAAACATGCTGGTGCAACCAGTTTTTTCTATCAAACAGATATATTTGAAGCTAAAAGGACAAGCTGGTGTTGTGCCTTGGAGGAAAATGTTATGCAGCAACCCCGCCCCTCCTAATTTTGTGTTTATAGTGTGGTTAGCCATACTTGGTACGTAGTTTGACAACTGCTGACAGAATGTCCAAGTTTGGGATCCACTATGATAAAATTTGTGGTTTATGTTCAACAGCAAATGAGAGTGTCTCTCATTTATTTTTTGACTGTCCTTTCTCTGCTGAGATTTGGTGCTATGCTCTGAGGTGGCTTGGCATTCAGAGACAACCGGGGACTTGGGAGCAAGAGATCACTATTAATCAGCAGGCTAAGTCTTGTTCTGTTAAGCATCAAATATATAGAATGGTGGTGGCAATTTCTATATACTTGATATGGAGAGAAAGGAATGCTCGAAGGTTTCAGAACGTTAAAATGACTGCTCAACAAATTTTTAAGCAAATTCAAGTGATGACTTATACTCGATGCTTCTTTTTTCCTAAGCTTGCAGACTTTAGCTCGTTATTGGTTGATTTGTAAGGTTTTTGAAGGTTGTGTATGTGTTATGAGTTTTTCGGGCTGCTGCAGTTTCTGTAGGTTCTGGTTGTTGTAGGTTCTCCGCAGGTTGTGCTTACCCTTTCTGCTTGTTGTTGCTGTGCAGTTTTGTGGTTTGTGTTGCAGGTGTTTGACCTGATTTTGGTGGTCTGCTCTGGACAGCAGACTTGTGTGCAGGGTGCCCAGTTAAGGCTGTGGTGTGCTTTCTTCCTGGTTTGCTTCCCAGTTGCTTGTTGCTGTGCTTCTGCCTGTTTTTGCAAGTGCTGCCCTGGTTTTGCTGGTTTCTTTTGTGTGCTGCCAAGTTTCTGCAGTTCGGGTGGCTTGTAGTTTGTTGTTTTTTGTGTTTTAGTTAGGGATGCGATTGTGCTCCCTTAGCTGTTTGTTTCCTTGTTTTTGGGTTTGTATTTTAACTGGTTTCTACCATTTAGTAATAAAATATACCTTATTTACCAAAAAAAATATGTAAATTAATATTAAAGTCAAAGATATTTTATGAGTATATATATGCTATAATTTTCTTCTCTATAATTAAGATTTTGACATTATATTTTACGTACTACATATATAACAGAGATGTTTTTTTATATATTATACCATGTTTACTACACGTTTCCCAATACACGACCTTAACTCGTTATTTCTCGAATTATGTATAACTAAAAATTATAAAAAATTAATATTTAGAAAATATATATTGATACTAATCTAATAAGATCCTAAATGATTACATTTTTTTTTACATATATGTTACAAAATATGGTCAAAGGCAATATATGCATATATGTAATTTAAAATTTTTGCTCCTTAATTAAGATTCTGATATTATTTTCTTTGACTAATTTTATTTTATTTTGAGATTAGGCATTATGTTATATGGATTTTTTTAAAATATACTATTTTTAATTAAAAGAGAGGCGAATCAATGAGTGTCATTTGTGATCACCACATTCATTTTCTCTCTTTTAGTATAAGATACTAGTATTCTATGCACGCGATGCGTACGAAATTATATAAAAACTTAAATTTTTATTGAAACTACTAAATATAAATATTAGATTAAAAAAATTGTTCACAAAGTTCGTATTTAAAAAAGTTAATACTATACGATTATACATCTAAATAGTGAAACAGAGTAATCATGCCTTTACATGACAAAGAATCTAATTTTAGTACCAAAATATAAATTCCAAAATTAGATCAATCAAACTCAAGTCCTTGGGATATTTGTGGTATTTAGCCTAGATTAGTACCCAAGACCATTGGATACTTAATTACTGTGAAATAATCATGTAAACCAAGGGCCTTCACATCAACAGGGGTATTAAAAACCCAGCCATGCTTATGCTTCATTAACTTATCCAGCAATGCACTACAACTCTTAAATACCTTACTTAAAGAGTTTCTCATCCCAACTGCACATCCTGACTCCCCGTTCTTCTTCCCCATGCCTTTCAATTTCTTGTTCTGTTCTGTAGGAGGGCATAAGCATGCACAATGAGTCAAATTAAGCAGACTTACATAATAACCAAAGCTGCCAAAAATGTTGAAAGAGGCACTCAAGATCAAGAACTAAAATCCTATGATGGAAGCTGAGAGCTTTATCAGTCTGTATCGACCCAGAGACGAAGAACTGGTAACCATAGTCCACAGTCAAAGAACAACACCATAGAAAACACAATAATTAAGGCTTAGCTAAAATAACAGTGCAAGCACTTCACTAAGTATTTCATAGTCACCAAAACACTCATCCAACCATCGGGTTTACTCTCCTGGCTATGTCTCCTACAATCATTAGTCTCTCAAATCCAGCCCCAAAGTTACCAAACTGCTTGAAACCTTCCCCATTTTTGACAATATCAACACACATCACATCAATTTAAGCAAATCCAATAGCATAAGCAAATATATATAAGCTTAATTCACTAATACAACCAAATCCCTAAGATTCACCAGTTTTAAACTTAAAAAAAAAAATCAGGCAAAACGTCAAATTTCAAAACAAAAAAAAAATACACAAAAACCTTACAAAAAAAATCTGAGATTTATCGGAAACCCTAGTCAATTGATAAAAAAGAAAAGAAACTAAGAACTGTAACCTAATCAATAAAATCTTTAACTCTCATGAACTTTGAATAGAATAGATGAATCAAATTCTCAAACAACAAATACAATTCAGAAAAGAGCAACCCCAAAGGGGGTTTATGTAGATTTCATGCATCCTTAAAGTTGACTAATGATCGACATAAAAGAATTTAATTTGCTGATAAACCTATATGCATATGCGCCTTTTCTTGCACTTTTTCTCAGAGGAATTCAGTTATTTCGCAAGATTTATCTTAGAAGAGTTACAACTAAACAACCTAAGAATATGTATAAGGAAAGATATTTAGATTTATCAAGCTTAAACCATACACACACCATGTAGAAGAGTACAGTAGCACTGCAACAGAGTACATCAGCAGAGCAAACAGCAGTAGAGCACAACAACTGGCCTACACAACAACAGACTGGCCTGAGCAGTCAGCAAGCCTGAACAATGACAGCAGGCCGGTAGCACCAGAAGCAGCTGCAGATCAGCAATAAGTCATGCCATATGCCAGAAACCAAGACCAAACCAGAATCTAAGGCATATATCTTTGTACAGAAATTGTGTCAAAGCGTATAAGAAAAATTTGTACAAATGCAAATCACAAAAACGATCTCATCATTGACTAAAACAGTCCAATAGAATTCAACTCCAAAATTAACACAATTTCTCACAAATAAATTATCAATCAAACTCCGAAAAACCTAATTCCAGCAAGTCACAACTATAGTCGGAGCATTCATACCACTTTTTAGTCGGAAAAATAGCTCGTAAAACCAAAACATCAAAGAAAAAATTCAATAAAACCACAACAAGTACAATTACGGAACGAATAATCAGGTGATCAAGATTTTGGAAAGCAAAAGCAAACAGAAATAGCAACAAATTACATTAAAAACTGAATCTAAGGAGTTTAACCTGCCAAAAAAATACCCCGTAAGATTGAAACTTTCTGCAATCCTTTTATGTAAACCCTAATACAATACTGCTGATATCTTCTATGCAAGAATGAAATATTACTAATCATTTTAACAATTATGTTTAATTTCATGGGATATATTTTGTTTAACATGATAATTTATCCATGTAATAGGATTATACCATAGGATCAAATTAGTTATAACATATATATTTTAGACTTACTGGATGTATTTCCAATGGAAAGTAATGTCATTAAATAACGTTAATGACCCATTATTGAAAATACTTAATACCCAAAATTAAACAAATTAACATAGCATATTCTATTGTACTTTTTAATTTTGGCATATTAAGTATCATAATATGTTAATAATTTTACAGTACTTATACCTTTAAATAGGGCCTATGATATATGTCACATTATAAACTTTAGGTTAATATTTGTCATCTTAACATACACTTTTATCGTATATTCATCCCAAAGTAAATAATTAGCGTTATTTTAGTAATTAATCGTAATAAGTATAATATGAGTTCATGAAACAATTAGTTCAAATTGTTTACCAGTATATCATGAACTGCGCAAGATCGGAGGTGAAGATATCATGAGACACAGTGGCGTAGTCCACTGTAACACGGCTACATCGAGCCATTTCCAGAAACTAAGGTCGGCAGCCTTGGAGGCTTTGTAGGCGGCGAGTTCAGTAGCATCGGTGGGGGGGATGATGTGCTCCGGGACATTGTGTACCCTCTCCTGTACCTTAAAGAGTGTGGCTGTAGGTGGGTTTTTTGGTTTCCCGTTCCCTACAATGGGGGGTTTGGCAAGCGGCGGTTCGTTTAGAGAACCGTTGAATTGTTTTTGCACCTCGAAGGAGTCACCACCAAACTTATTTTAGGTCTCGTTTGGGAAGACCGCACAATGACTCTATTTTTGGATAAGGCCTTGAATCCTTGAAACGGATGGGTGAGATCCGGGCTCGGGAGTGAAAATGCTTATTCGGCGAGCTTTAGAAATACTCAAGTACGTTGGCACAACATTGTTTCGAAAATAAACCCTAAGATTAGACTATGTGGGTTTGCAAATTAGAACAAAATAGAATTTCTAATTGTACGGTGGTCACTTTGCTTTAAAGATTGATTTAAGGAACCTAAGGCCGGTTTGTCCAAAAATATCTTCGTTAAGCGTGATGTAACCTTTGTATTTTGTTGTATTTAGCATGTTGGTGATGAAAGCGATAAGGCACATAAAGCAACATCACAATACTAAATAAAGTGCGGAATTAGTAAATACAAGATCCCCTAGAAAAGGACTAGGGAGTAGTTCCACATTTCCTAGAAACGGACTAGGCAAGTAAAGATGCGGAATTGAAATTGCGATATTGAAATTGCGGTATTGAAATTGCGATATTGAAATTGCGGTATTGAAATTGCGATATTGAAATTTGATGAGCGGCATTTATGTCGCTCTAGGCTAGGATTTTAGAGAGTTTTATTATGCTTTTTTTGTTAGTTTTATATAGTTTTGCTGTTCTTTTATTCCCCTTTTCCATCTTTGTGGTTTTCAGGTGTTAATGTTGAAAATGATGGAAAAACAGCTGAGATTTGCTCGAGCAGGTGCCGTGCGATCGCATGGACATTTTGTGCGCTCGCACGGGTCTACAAAGTTGGCTCCAAAAGTCAAGGCAGTGCCGTGCGATCGCATGGACATTTTGTGCGCTCGCACGGGTCTACAGAGTTGGCTCCAAAAGTCAAGGCAGTGTGTGCGCTCGTGCCTCAAATTCGTGTGTTCGCACAAATCTGGAAAATCGATGCAGGAACTATAAGTGAAATCGTGCGATCGCACCATAGAGGAGCCCGCTCGCACGGAATTTCGGTGGGCTCGCACTAAATTCCTGTGCGAGCACACAAGGATTTTCTAAGATTTAGCCAAGTCACAGCAGTGCGATCGCACGGTTGTTGGGCATGATCGCACGACACGAAGGAGAAGAATCGTCGCAGGGCCCGTTCGCATTGATGCACAGCACGATCGCACTTATGCGATCGCACCTGGGTCTGCACCTTCGCACGGCTGCGCGGGATTCAGTTTTCGAGTTTAAAACTCTTATTTTTGGGGTTTAGTATAAATAGGATTTTTGATTATTTTCATTTTACGCTTTCATATTTTACATTTCATATTTTTACATTTTCAATTCTAGAAGTTTTGTGATTTTGTTCTTCAATCTAGAGAGAGAAACTCTTCAATTCCAAGCATCAATTCAGTAATTTTCTTCAAATCTTCTCTTCTTTATGCAATTGAATTCTTAGTTCTTTAATTCTTTCACTTGCTTAGTTGATAATTGTTTTGCAATTCCTCAATACCTTGAGTTCTTGATTTCAATTTTGCTTGTTACTTTGATTTTCAGTTTTTGATTTGATTGTGCAATTGGGTTTCCTATTTTCTACTTCTCCTCCTTTAATTTCATGATAGCTAGTTTTGAACTAATGGATAGCTTGATTGTTAGGATGATTAGTGAGTAGTTTTAGGTTAGGGAAAGGGGAGAAACTAGGGGATGAATTAGGAGAAATAGATTATTGATTGTTGGTTGATTCATGTGATTAAATAAGATTTGATGATAGGAAATCCATGCTAGTTGAGTGGTAGTTGCAAATGCTATTCGATTAGATTTCCGTGGAACCATAGGATAGGTTTGGCAAGACATTGTGGACCTATCTTGTGTTGATCAAATGGCGGTACCTATTATATGCTAGTTAGTTTAGTCTAGGATTAGGCGAAAGCTCTTCCGTGGATTAGACGCTTAGCGTTCCCTATCCGAGAGGTGGCGGGTTCGTCTTTAGATGCCGTTTGCCTAATCACCATTTCGTTGCATGATCACCATTGCTAAATAGTTGAATTGATTTCCCCCGGTTTCCCTAGGCTATCCCCGACTCCCTAGCATTTCCCTTTCTTGATTCAATATTACATAGTTCTTTATTTGTTTTTAGACTCTTAAAAGTGACAATTCAAAACAAATCCTTGATCGAACTAGATTGACTTCCAACTCAATAATTCACCGTTTCTTTGGGACGATCCCTTTGCTTACCACTTGCCGGTAGTTGAAGTGGTTTTATAAATATTGTTTGCATAGGTGGTTTTCTATCAACGACGGAAAATACGCTTATCAAAATGGCGCCGTTGCCGGGGAACGGTCGTTGTTATTGAGTTTAGTTGAGACTAGTTCATTAATTGAAAATACATAAATATTCCATTCTTGCTTTAGTTCTTCCTTTGCATTGCTCACGGTTTTCTTGAGTGTTTATGCCTGATAGGGGACGTGCTCGTCAAAGGATCCTCCATCCTCTTGACCTTGAATTGGAAAGGACTTTAAGGAGACTTAGGCGTGCTCGTTCTAGCTCGTCAAATCAAAATCGGTTTGAGGCTTTGAGTGTTGACACGGAACAAGAAGTGAGTGAGCAAGCTAGGGAGAATATGGCTCTTCCGGTTAAGAACTTGGGAATACCGGGAGCATTTGAGGCTACGTGTGGGATTCAAGCACCAACAACATGTGCTAATAATTTTGAGATCAAGCCCGCCTTGATCAATTTGGTGCAAAGTCATCCCTTTTGTGGGAAAAGCAATGAGTCGCCTCACGAGCATCTCAAGCAGTTTGAACACTATTGTGACACAATAAAACACAACGGTGTGACCTCGGATTATGTGAGATTGACTTTGTTCCGCTTCTCTTTGCTTGGTCATGCTAGTGATTGGCTTGACAAGGAGGTCAAGCCCAATTCACTTCGCACATGGAACGAAGTAACTAGTGCCTTCTTGAACAAGTTCTATTCTCATGGGAAGACGGCGGAGTTTCGCCACAAGATTCAATCATTTGAGCAAGGCCGTGATGAATCGCTTTTTAAGGCTTGGGACCGATTCAAGGAATACCAAAGGGAATGCCCTGATCATGGGATTCCCAAGTGGTTGTTGCTACAAACTTTTTACCTAGGATTGAGTCCAAGCTTGAAAACAAGTTTGGATGCGGGCGCGGGAGGCCCCATCATGAACAAAACGGAAGATCAAATTGAGGAGATAATTGAAGATGTAGTTCAAAACTACCAATCTTGGCATGTAGGTGCAAGAAGTTATGATGGGAAAAGTAGGATTGAGGATGGAAAGGGTTCGGTGGCCATAGAGAAAGCACGGATGATAGAGAAGCTTAGCTCGAGATTAGAGAAGCTTGAGAATACACCATTTGCGGGAAGTGCAGCAAGCAAGCCACCATCTCCGTCCACAATTCCATCTCCTTCAGCCACTCTTCTCAATAAGGGGAAGGGCAAGGTTAGTTCTTATGGCTCAATGCCTCCGGGCACATTCTTTTGTGAAAATTTCCAAGACTATAATCATTCCCCCGATGCATGCCCTTTAGTTCATAACTTGTCATTTGTGGATTATGGCCCTTCGTATGAAGGAGATTTTGATGTAGAGTATGCTAATGCCATCAATGAGAGGTCTAGGAATGATAACCCTAACAATCCTAATTTTGCTAGGTAACCTAGAGGGCCCTCCATGTATGGTCCCCACCAAGGCTATGGCCAAGGAAGTGGGTATGATAACCAAGGCCGAGGTGGCTATAGAGCACAAGGCTATCAAAGCCAAGCGCCCTACGGTCAATCTCAAGGTTTAGGGAATCAAGGCCAATACAACCAAGGGGGTTATAATCCCAACCATCAAGGTGGAGGGGGTTATAACTACTCTTATGGGCAATTTAGGGGTGCCTCAAGTGGGGGTTATACTTTGAACTCGGGAGTTCCTTATGGTGCATCTCATTTGCCACCTCCCGGATTCAATGGACCGAGGACCTTTGGCAACCAATATCAATCCAACCCAAGTGGTTATGGCGTTGCACCTCCACCACTCCCGCCTCTCAAGTCGAATCTTGAGGCTCTCATGGAGTCGTTTGTGGGGGCGCAAGCCAAGAAAAACGTTGAATTTGAGGATGGGTTCAAGCAATCCAATACTCATCTTAAGATGATTGAGACCCAACTAGCTCAACTTGCTAGCACCATCAAGGAGCAACAAGTGCACACAAGTCTCCCACCCCAAGGTCAACTTCCTAAGCAAATGTACGCAATGGTGACAAGGAGTGGGAAGACTTTAGATGATGGTGTTACGCATGTTGAAGCTCAATGCTCTAGGGGGGAAAATTCTAAGGGAGATGAGTCCTCGAACCATGATGATGAGGAAGGGAAGTCTCATGTCGATGGCATGAGTGATGGTGATAAGTCGAAAGAGACTACCCTTCTTCCTCTCCCAACTCCTACTCCCCCCTACCCTCAAAGATTTGCCGGTAAGAAGATGGATGACCAATTCCACAAATTCTGGGAAACCATTAGCAAACTTTATGTGTCATTATCTTTTACCGAGGCACTCAAACAAATGCCCCACTACTCAAGATTCATGAGGGACATTCTTAGTGGCAAGAGAGGGTGTGAACCCAAGGAGACCGTTCAACTCACGGAGAATTGTAGCGCTCTAATTCAGCACTCCTTTCCCCCAAAACTCAATGATCCCGGGAGTTTTTCTATCCCTTGTAGCATTCAAAAGCTAAAATTTGAGAATGCTCTTTGTGATTTGGGGGCAAGTGTGAGCATCTTGCCATATAAGATTTTTGAGAAGCTTACTCTTGGTGATCTTTCTCCTACTGCTATGTCATTGCAACTAGCCGATCGATCGCTTATGTTTCCATTAGGTAGGATTGAGGATGTTCCCCTCGTAGTTGGCAAGCTTACTTTTCTTGTTGACTTCGTTGTCTTGGACATCGATGAGGATGCCCACACCCCCATTATCTTGGGGAGGCCATTCTTGGCCACCGCGGGTGCCCTTATCGATGTGCAAGGGGGACTTATCACCTTGAAGGCTGGATGCCAAAGCTAGCTTCAAGCTCACTATTGATGATCAATGTTGTCCCAAAATGAAAAGTTGCATGAAAATCGACACTCTTGCTTGTGTTGAGAACAACCATACTTGTGCTAATTCTTCTAACGATTTTCATGTTTCTAAGTGTGCTAATAAGCTTGCTAGGTCCTCTCTCAGTGAAAAGGAAGTCCATGGAGATCCAAAGACTCTTGGGGATGAGTTTGATGATGTTGTAACCATCCCTGAGTTATTTGAGATGCATGATGAAGATGTTAATGGAGCTAAACTCTCCAAGGTGTTCCATAGGTCGATTAAGAAAGCCAAGCAGTCCAAGAAGGTCAAGAATCCATCAATTCCCGAGGAGGGGCATGTTGGTGGATCGTTTGGCTTTCATCTCTTGAAAGGCGGTATCGGTAAGATCTTTGTGCCCAAAGGGGCAAAGAAGTGCATGGTGACTAGTGTTGACCCAAAGTTGGTCGTGTTTGACCCCCTTGACCTTTTTGGGGGGGTCCGTCAAGCTAATGACGTTAAACGAGCGCTTCCCGGGAGGCAACCCGGTTGTCTAACTCTTGTACTGGTTTGTTTTTGTGTGTTTTCATCTTTTTACTTTTCTTTTCATAATAAATATGTTGAGATGGGTGTGCAATAGTCGGGCAAGCCAAGGAACATAAATTCCAGTTCCGTGCGATCGCACGGTTGATTCGTGTGGTCGCACGAAACTGGAAAATCGAGGCAGTTGCTCCCAGCCATTCCGTGCGATCGAGCGCTGCTGGGCGTGCGATCGGGCTCGAACCGTGCGATCGCACGGTTATTTCGTGCGCTCGCACGGGTCGGGCGGAGCAGTTCTGCGATCGTGTTATTGGAAAATCCGTCCACTTTCTTTTTCATTTCTTCACCTCACTTCTCATTTCTTCACCATCTCTCTACTTTCCTCTCTATTCCAACTCCTCAAAACTCCATTTCCTACTCAATCTTTCTCACACATTTCACTCTACACCACTCGCATTCACAAATTCATCCTCATTACTCACCTCAAAACCAATTATTTCTGATTTTTCCCAAAAACCCCTAATTTTTAGGGTTTGGTTGAACATTGATTTTGTGATTCCTTGTTGTGATTAGAGCATTGGAGTTTGCTTTTGGGTGATCTTGTCTACCTCCCTTACTTGTGGTGACGATTTCTTTCCCTTCTTTCTTCATTGTTCTTTACATTTAAGCTCATTGTTCATACTATTTGGGTGAAATTCTGAAATCTTTGATTTTGATTGTTTGGATTTCCATGTTTGTTTTTGTGTTTGTTCCTTGCTAGTCTACACTTATTATGCATGTTTCATTGTGAATATTTTTCAAGACTAGTCTATTGATCGATTTTTGGTGAATTGTTGGTGGAATTCTTGATGGGTTGTTGTTTTTGGATAATGAGGATTGGTTGATGAGGATTGTTTAGGTTGAACTTGAGTGATGAAGTGATACTTGTTGGTGATAATTTTGATAGTAGATTGTAGTTTTTTTTCACTAACTTAGTTTTTTCCTTTTGCCTTGCATTGTGTCTCTTTTCTTGCTTGTGTGTAGATTTTTGTCCCTAAGATTCATCATGATGACCAAGCGTACAAAGAAGGGACCCAATCCCCAAGCGAACAAGAGGAAGGCTATCACTCCTCCGGCCTTCGAGACTTACGGAATTGTTTTTCTGGAGCAACGGTCTTGGAGTTACTATGAGGAATTGTCTAAGCGGAACATCCGCCCGACAAAGTTTTATCACAAAAAGACCGTTCAGGATTTGGGGTTCAAAAAGGAGCTAAACGCTTTAATTGCGGGGCTTGAGCTTGAGGATTTTGTGACCATGAATGCCAAAACTTATAAGAGGGTCTCTCTTGAGGTTCTTTCCTCGGCTAGGAGGGGCCGGGTGCATGACAATGGTAAAGAAACGGTTGAGCTTCATTTCCAAGCTTTCAATAATCAACACGTGCTCACCGATGAGGCGATCAATGATTTCTTTAACATCAACCCGAATGATTTCTTTACCTCTCACCCGAACCTGGGTTTGATCGTTAATCCGGTGGCGGAGTGTGTGGACAACTATGATGAGAATATTTGGTGGGGAGAGCTCACGGGAGAGGAGAAGAAATTCATTTCCTCCTCGGCCAAGTCTTCTTCTTTTCACCACCCCGCCATCCGTTACTTGAACCGCATGCTCCTATATGCGGTCTTTGCAAAGGGGGCCACCGGATCCTTGTCTAGTGCGGAACTTGGCGCCCTATGGTTAGCCACGGAGAAGAATGAGGGGATCCTAGATTTTGGGCAGCTGTTGATCACCCGAATCATTGAGCATCGGGATGGGCAGCCGACTTGTGGGGATATTCTCTTAGGAGGGATGCTCACTCTTCTCTTGAGGGCACTCCTCGGTGATCCCTATCAGGACATCTTAGCTGAGTTGGATGAGGTTCCCGGAGGGGAGTTCCTTGACTTGAGGACACTCTCCAATGCCAAGTGGATCAAGGCCACCAAGGACGACAAGTATATTTGGATGGTAAAGCAGAGAGATTGGTGCATCCTCCCCAATCCCGCCATCACTTCTTGGACTCCTAATGTCCGGTACTTGCTTCCCTGTGACCCGCGATTCGTTGCCCAAGCACAGCGGCTTCCTCCTCCTCAACCCAATCCGGATTCTCCTCCACATGGTCCTCCCCGTAGTCCTCCTATATTGGAGCCTTCCCCTAATGAGGGTGGTATGTCCTCTTCTTCCTCTCCTTTTGATTTTCAAGGCTTGCAATCCACCCTTGCGGCTATCTTGCAAGGACAAGAGAGTCAAGCTAACACCTTGGCTTCTCTTGCTTCACAAGGAAGCCGCACGGGGGATTCTTATCCCGATTTTCACTCGTCCTACTACGGTAGGCGGGTGTACGATTTTCATGTTGACAAAGGGGATTTTGCCCCCTATGTCAACTATCCCTATCACCCTCCCCAACAAGGGCCCATCCCTAGTTGGAATGAGGAGCGTACACCTACCTACCAGTATTGGGCAGGCCCATCCCAACCCGGAGTCACTCCTCCCTCTTTTCCGCCTTATGATTATACCATGATGGGCGGGAGTGACTACCGTGGTGACCCCATGTATCCCACTCCCCCACCGGTTGATCGGCCAGAAGGTTGGCCCGAGGATTTCACCGGGTGGCCTAGGGGGTACATGGGAGGTTGGGATGGTCCCCGAGGAGAGCCTCCCCATGGCAACTACCCCCTTCGGCCCGAATATGATTGGCCGCCTTACACCGATGCTTCGGGGCCTGATGTGGACCCCACCTACAATGTCACCCCTTTCACCGACGATGCGGCTCGTGCCCATCGCCTTGAGCGGGATGACTTTTGGAGGATTTATGATGCAAAGGGTAAGGCGCATGCCCCGGGTCCTTCTTCTTAGGGTTCCCTCCGTTTCTCCCCCCTCTTGATGTGATGGTATGCTTGCAATTAGCTTGGGGGAGAATTACGGAGTGGGGGTTTTGCTTGGGATCTTTTGCAGCTTGTTGGTGTTGATGGTCTTCTTGCCACTTCATGTGGTTGTGTATAAGATGATGTTGAGTCTTTGATGATGTTTTTAGTGTGTTTTGGCCATTTGGCCCTCGTCTACTAACGATTTTTCTTCCTTGTTTTTGAGCACTGTTTTGGTATGATTCTTTGTGGTGGGTTCTCACTTTCCACCTTGTGCCTTGTCCGTCCATTTTTGGTGAGTTTGTTCGGGTTTTACCCGGGTCTTTGCGGGACTTGCTCCCACGATACTTCCGGTAACATCCTTCCGACTCTTATGCATTCTTTAGGGGACGGGCATATATCATGTTGGGGCATTTGGGTGGATGGGTAGCTGTGCCCTTCCTTGCTTAGTTTTAGGCCTTGAGGACATGGCCTAATTCTAGCTTGGGGGGAATTTTGGTTGTGGATGCCTATTTGTTGATGCTCTTTGCTTTGAAATCATACCAACACATGCTTGTTTCTTTGTTTTCTTAGTTTGATTTAGCTTGATTTTTAGTTTCTCTTCTTTTTCTTTGTGTTTGTTTCTTTTTGTTTCCTTTTTGGTGTGTTTTCTTATTTTCTTCCTTTTCTTTTTGTTTTGATTTCTTTTTCGTCAAGGCAAGTTTTCTAGGTTTTCTAGGCAATATTCTTGATTGGGGCATATAAAATTGGAACTTGTAGATTAGAATGCTATTATTCCTAGTTGGTAGATTTTTACACGGTTCTTAATGTCTTGGGTCGAGTCTAGGATTTGGTGTCAAGAAAGTTGGTTGAACTTTGGGTAGCATGCGTCATGAACTCTTGGCTTGTGGTAAGATGGTGTTGAATTCTCTAGTGATTTGAAGCCGGAGAGAATGGTATTTGCTCCCTTGTGAGGTTCATGTTCAAATTAGCCCAAACACATATTCATATATTCATTTGAGTGGCATGGATCCTTAGCATTGACTTTCTTGTCTCCCGAGTTTGACCATTTCCTTCCCGAGACCGCGACCGAACTACTTTAGGGGACGATAGAGGCATTTCTTTCGGTGACTATTTTTCTTTTTAGTTTAGAACTTCATTTTCTATTTTTCTCATATGTTTTTGTTTGCACTTGCCCCATTGCTAGCCATTTGAGCCTTGACCCTTTATTTCTTATGAGCACATTACAAGCCTATTAGCCTTTGTTTTATTTTCACCCTTAGAAGTGATAGTGAAGCTTTGTGTTATGATGCTTGAGGTTTTGAATGAATATGCAAAGTTGAGAAATGAATGTTGTTTGGTGTGAATGTCAAAGTTTTGGAAGAGTGTTGTACATAGTGAATAATTGATGCAAAAAGCAAAAAATATAGAATTAAATTCTGAAAAAGCCAAAAATAGAGAAAAAACAAGGCATGAGAAAAGTTTCAATTGAAACACAAAAAAGAGGAAAATCAAATCAAGGAAAAAAGAACAAAAAGAGTTGTAGTTTAGAGTTGTTGTTGAATAAGCTTGGGGGTATCCCAAATAAGTGGAAAAGTTTGTTTTCGGTTGATTATGCTTGAGTTGAGTTCTTATTGCGCTTCACTTTAGGTATGAGCACCACATCCCAAATTTATTCCGCACCTTACCCCCTAGCCTACGTTACACCCTAAAAAGTCCTCTTGACCCTTTTGAGTTGAGTCATTGTCGGTGGAGGGAGGATTTGGTCAAGTTTATGGAATGGGATTGTCATGCTAAGATGTCGGGTAGCCTAATCTTGATTTTCTGGCGCCTTCGCGGTGTCTCGAGACGCTATTCTCAAAGGTGAATAAGATCTAGAGTTTTGACGTGGTATGCCCGGATGTAGGGGGATTGACTAGTGTTTGCCTTTAGTTCGCTTTGCTTGATGCTCGAATCTTTCACTTGATTTGGGACATTAGTTAGCGTGTACTCATTTATTTGATTAGTAATATTAGTGTTCTTCTATGCTTGTTTCATAATAAAGCCCCCATCTTGGATTTTGTAGTTTAATTTCTTTTCTTTTCTTTTCTTTTCTTCTTTTCTTTCTCTCTTTTCTTGATTTGCGTTTTCCATTTTTAGTCTTGCCTTGATTAGATTTTCTAGATTTCGATTTTGGTAAATTTTAGAACTTAATAGGTTGCTCATTCTCCCCTAGTTGAGTTTTGTTTGGTAGAGACTAGCAAACGCTTAGCTTGGGGGAGTTTGATGAGCGGCATTTATGTCGCTCTAGGCTAGGATTTTATAGAGTTTTATTATGCTTTTTTTGTTAGTTTTATATAGTTTTGCTGTTCTTTTATTCCCCTTTTCCATCTTTGTGGTTTTCAGGTGTTAATGTTGAAAATGATGGAAAAACAGCTGAGATTTGCTCGAGCAGGTGCCGTGCGATCGCATGGACATTTTGTGCGCTCGCACGGGTCTACAGAGTTGGCTCCAAAAGTCAAGGCAGTGCCGTGCGATCGCATGGACATTTTGTGCGCTCGCACGGGTCTACAGAGTTGGCTCCAAAAGTCAAGGAAGTGTGTGCGCTCGTGCCTCAAATTCGTGTGTTCGCACAAATCTGGAAAATCGATGCAGGAACTATGAGTGAAATCGTGCGATCGCAACATAGAGGAGCCCGCTCGCACGGAATTTCGGTGGGCTCGCACTAAATTCCTGTGCGAGCACACAAGGATTTTCTAAGATTTAGCCAAGTCACAGTCGTGCGATCGCACGGTTGTTGGGCACGATCACACGGTACGAAGGAGAAGAATCGTCGCAGGGCCCGTTCGCATTGATGCACAGCACGATCGCATTGATGCGATCGCACCTGGGTCTGCACGTTCGCACGGCTGCGCGGGATTCACTTTTCGAGTTTAAAACTCTTATTTTTGGGGTTTAGTATAAATAGGATTTTTGATTATTTTCATTTTACGCTTTCATATTTTACATTTCATATTTTTACATTTTCAATTCTAGAGGTTTTGTGATTTTGTTCTTCAATCTAGAGAGAGAAACTCTTCAATTCCAAGCATCAATTCAGTAATTTTCTTCAACTCTTCTCTTCTTTATGCAATTGAATTCTTAGTTCTTTAATTCTTTCACTTGCTTAGTTGATAAATGTTTTGCAATTCCTCAATACCTTGAGTTCTTGATTTCAATTTTGCTTGTTACTTTGATTTTCAGTTTTTGATTTGATTGTGCAATTGAGTTTCCTATTCTCTACTTCTCCTCCTTTAATTTCATGATAGCTAGTTTTGAACTAATGGATAGCTTGATTGTTAGGATGATTAGTGAGTAGTTTTAGGTTAGGGAAAGGGGAAAAACTAGGGGATGAATTAGGGGAAATAGATTATTGATTGTTGGTTGACTCATGTGATTAAATAAGATTTGATGATAGGAAATCCATGCTAGTTGAGTGGTAGTTGCAAATGCTATTCGATTAGATTTCCGTGGAACCATAGTATAGGTTTGGCAAGACATTGTGGACCTATCTTGTGTTGATCAAATGGCGGTACCTATTGTGAGGGGGTCGAAAAAACGCGAGGCTAATGCGTGACCTTGTCCCTCGTGGGTGTGACGATTCTTTTTATTCAATCAAGTGTAATTGGATTTCCTGTGAGTATACACCCAATTGACTAGTAATATAGGAGTCGCCATTCAGTTTTTAACGACAATGAGAAAAACTGACAAAACCCGGTTATCGTGACATAAAGGGAGTGCAATTATGTTTGACCACGACGACCGTAGGTTCCCTTGTGATCCCTGGTGTGGGGATCTCTCAATATACACCCGCAAGGTAGAGATTGAGGGTTCGGGGGACTGTAACTACCGAGAGGAGTAATTCGCTCGTCGATAACTCCAGAGGCAGGATATCCTTACTAGCTCAGCATAAATAATTGAAGGGACATGCGTTAACTATTAAACTAATCTGAGTTGATTTTAGCAATATGAAACATATAATACTAATTCGATCGTGATTATCTGATTTAAATAACATTAAGGGACCTAGCATGATATTCCGATTTCCCAAAAATATTATATTTGTTAGGCGTGATAGAACAATCATATTAGGTTAGTTTAACAGTTCATAAAAAAGGCGAGGAAAGCAGTTAAATCATCGAAAAGGGACACATTACGACGCACCCTTGAGAGGTGCGTCACGGTTCTCAGAAAACTAACCACTTTGACTTTGCTATGTCTCCTTTTTATTTAACGAATCTCGATTATGGGACAGGATACGTTCTGTTCGATTTATGGATCGATTGCGACAGAACGCGTGAACAGTTTCGCAGCGAGAGGCTTAGGCTAAGGGGTTTAGAGTCAATACTCAGAATATATTATGTGTTGTTGTGTGTTCTTTCACGTCGAAACTAGGGGCCTATTTATAGGGAAGAGTTCGTGGAAAGATAGAATTGCAGAGTTCTAATCCATAAAGAATTAGGAAAAAACACGTCCCAGGTAATTTCGGCGCCCAGCTCTGGGCGTCAAAGATTTCGGCGCCCAGGGCTGGGCGTTGAAAATAGAGATCCATGTAATTTCAGCACCCAGGGCTGGGCGTCAAATATTTCGGCGCCCAGCTCTGGGCGTTGAAAGTGATGTCTGGGCCGAATTCTTTGTCAGATTCGGATTCCTGAAATCCGTAGAGTTTGAGATTAATTCGAGTCTTTTAGCGCGTATCAATTTTGTGACGGAATGCGTCTGGGCCCGTTACGAACTCTAGGCTCGTTAGGATTTCGATTAATACGTAACTCTTATTTCCGAATCATATTAGGAATAGGATTCTCGCAGTTTTCTATCTCATTTAGGATTTATGTTGGAATGCAACACCTAATTCTGACAGGTTTCTATCTTTTATGATTTGCCACTCTTAGAAGCTACTTTTTACGGCAGTTACTATTTTTAGCAGGTTTCCATAAATAGCTGGTTTCGGGTGAAATGAAATGGGGAATCGAGATTCGTTTATTTTATAGGAGATGCGTTGTCAAGTGGAGTTTTTATGCTTTCATCATCGAACCTTTCCCTTGCGGGAACGGGGACAAAAGTAGGTGTCTACAGTTAGCCCCCACTTTGACTGAGTCTTGGAGTAAGACGATGGTCAAAGTATTAGACGGAGTGCGTCACACAAGCCATGGTGTATGTGACCTGTTTTGCGAGGGTCTCACGAGCCCCCGAGTGATAACATTTGACTTAAGGGTCATCACTTGAAGTGTCGACATATCCCTCACGTGTCATTGGGATTTGTCAACTGCTAGTATAGAAACTTCCTCACTTTGTCATTGGAAGGATCTAAAGATGCGTAGAAACTCCCTCACTTTGTCATTGGGAGTAACTACAGATGTTTTCGAAATTAAAGCTGTAAAGTGTAATTGGGCCTGGCCAAGCCCAATCACGAGGTAAAACGTTTTTAAAGATTCTCATTTTCAGGGCTAGCTAAACGAGAAAACCCCCTTGTTTTTATAGGACGTAAAACGAAGGAAAATCCAATCCTTTAATTTTTGGAAAAAGGGAAAACCAATAAAAGTTATCGCTGCAGCGACTAAGGACCTGCGCTGTTAGTAACGCAGACCCCGCCCGCTGAAGGTGGGCGAGCCTGTCCGCTGAGGGTGGACCCCCCGTCCGATAGAAGTGGACGAATCTGTTTGATGTTTTTAAAAATAAGGACCTACGCGGTTTGTTACGTAGACCCCGCCGGCTGAAGATGGCGAGCCTGTCCGCTGAGGGTGGACCCCCCGTCCGATAGAAGTGGACGAATCTGTTTGATGTTTTTGAAAATAAGGACCTACGTGGTTTGTGACGTAGACCCCGCCGGCTGAAGATGGCGAGCCTGTCCGCTGAAGGTGGACCCCCCCCCCGTCCGATAGAAGTGGACGAATCTGTTTTGAAATTTTTTTTTGTTTTTTTTTTTGAAAATAAGGACCTACGTGGTTTGCGCCGTAGACCCCGCCGGCTGAAGATGGCGAGCCTATTTTAAATTTGAAGACTTTATTTTTCGAAAACTGAGGACCTGCGCAACTGAGAGACGCAGGCCTCGCCCGCTGAGGATGGGCGAGCCCATTTTGAATTCTTTATTTTGCCTATGTAGAAGGGCTTTTGTGATTACAACCTGTTGGTGGGCCGTAATATTTCCTGATTAGATGTGTCCTGTAAGTGGGTCCACATTGTGTATGTTTTTATTTAACAATATATTTTTTTGAGATATCCAAACATGATATGGTGTGTGGTGCAGTCTGGGAATGTGATTTTGATTGCGCGCTCCTTGTTGGAGTCCCCTTTTTTGCGAGCCCCCAAGCGTTGGGGCTCGTCGGTTGTTTTTGCATCTTGTAATCATGTTTGGGGTCACGCTCGTATGTGCAAGCGACCTCCTATAGTAGTGTGCTATTTTTAACAAAGCCGTGAGGTGCGACTTTCAGTGAAGAAATCGGCAATTTTCAAGCCGAATGAACATGGCAGGGCCCAATAGAAGTTAGGGCCCTTTGAGCCTGGATTCATTTTCGGCGCCCAGGCCTGGGCGTTGAAATAATTCACGCCCAGGTGGGGCGTTGAAAGTGTTGTTTGGGCTGGTCTTTTGATGACACAGTTGGCCTCTTGTTGATTCGTTTATTTCACTTGGAAGTTCTATGTATTCTCTTTTCTTTTGTTTTTTCTTTGTTTTTAGAACGTGATGTTTTTCTTTGAGAAGCCGTAGCCGATTGGTGGACTACGGTGCTTGTCGCTTCGGGGCGATTATTTTAAGGAACTGTTGCTCTTAAGGCGTACAGTTATTGTAACAGTTGGGCGAGTCTATATGGCCCGAGGAACATACCTTGAGGCGTAAGACTTTGACCGCTCTAGTTGTTGTATATATTTTTTTTCCTTTTGAACGCGTTCGTGAATGTTCGATACTTAGAATGATGATATGTATGTGCGAACGAGCGTTCATAGAATGGCCGTTGTGTGCGGTCCATTAATCAGTTTGCTTGAATCATTTTTTGAGCAATGACCGATTTTAAATAGTTTGCTTAGAAGCTTGATAGAGTTCAGGCTCATTCATGAAGTGGGCTCAAACATCGTGCCCTTTCGATTGTTCAAACATTTGCTTCGAGATTTTTTTATTTTGTTATGGTTGTTTCGTAGCTTGGAGCCCCCAAGTATGCATGTTGGGATGCTTCCTTTTGGCGTACGATTTTTGTAGGTTCTTTTGAGAAAGATGCCTTGGGGTTCCACTCGTGTAGGTGCGAGCTATCCCTTCCGTGGTAGGTAATATTTTGCTACCTTTAATCCTTAATGTAGAAGTCGTGTGGCTTGCATTTTGAATTTGGGCGATAAATAGTCTTTGCCTCTTTTACACATGCTCTTTGCTCGTGCCCGTATTAGTGCAGTATGCCTTACTTTTTTAGACTTGGGCTGTGGGATGGTTGAACTCATGGTGCAACGTAGGCGTGTGTGGCCTAACGGCGTGTCTTAGAATATTCTTCCAGGCGTTGGGATATCATTTATTTTTTGCATTGGAGTACTTCACCAAGCCTCGTTTAGGTGTTCGAGCAAGTGTAGCAACTTCCGCGTGGGTATGCACGGCTTATTACTTCGTTCGATGCGAAGATTCATAGGTGTTTCTTTCTTATTTTTATATCTGGCCAAAACTTGGCTAGCAGAAAGATTCAGCGCCCAGGCTTGGGCGTTAAAGATATCGGCGCCCAGATCTGGGCGTTGAAAATGATTCCTGGGCAGAATTTTGACAGTTTTTTTTTTATTCTCTTTTTTTTCTTTCGCTTTTGCTTTGGAACGATGTAGACTGTGTAACGGGCGCTTTATAGGGCGAGCGTTATGTGCAGTGGTTTGATCGGAGTTTTGGTGACTCGCGATTTTCAGTTACCCTTGTTAGTGGGGCGACTTTATATACTCTAAGTAATGCTCAGAATTTGGGAGGGGTTGCAGCCATTCTAAGGTTCGTTTTACATGATTAAAGCTTAGGATTGTGCCCCTATGATGTATGTATAGCATTAGCGTCGAAAATTTGCGATAAAATCGTCATTTCGAGCATTTTTAGAGTGTTTTTCTCAAGCCCCCAATTGTAGCTACGGGACTGGCTTGGTGCTATAATGCTTTGCATACGTCTTTATGCATTCAAGATAGACTGTCAGGACCAGTCCTGTGACTAAGAAATGTCTATCAAGTGAACTTGAATGTCAAAGGTTGAAAATGGTCCCTATTCGGAGTTTTCTATAAAATTCGACGCATAGAAAACGTTAGACGATTAGAATGCAAGATGACTAGTAGTTATGTTTCTTGAACTATGTAGACATGGAAATGTCATAATCATTTGCATAGATACTTACTTTGGGAAGACTAGTATCGGACAAGACCTTTTCATACGGGACTGGCTTGGTGCTATAATACTTACTTTGGGAAGACTAGTATCAATTTTTAGAGTGTTTTTCTCAAGCCCCCAATTGTAGTTACGGGACTGGCTTGGTGCTATAATGCTTTGCATACGTCTTTATGCATTCATGGTGACATGGATCATGAATAGTTTGAACCAGACTCGTTTAGTGCGAGGTACGTTCGGGTAGTAATTTGCTACTTTTCTTGTAAATGTCGTATTATGCGACATTGCCATGGTCAAGGTAGTCACATGTTGAAGTATGCCTTGACCAAAAGCTAGGTGCCTTTCTTTACCATAATCATATTTAGAAATCTCTTGACTCACTTGCAACATTGAGATAAACGCATACTTAGCTTAAACCAACGACACCTTATTATGTTCGAAGAAGTCTTTGAAAATCATTTGAAAATTATTTAAAATCCGAGTCCTACAGTGTACAGTCTGAGGTGTCCTAAGTAGGTTGACTTATAGAAGGGTTCGTACAGGATTACATGAGTGAATCAAAATAATGTTACGATTTTTGGAATGCTGTCTAAGGATTTGATGGAAGCCAGGGTGCAGGTGTCAAGATATACTTGTGCCCGTTTGGCATGTGCTTTTAAGCTTTTAGGGCCATCTTTTCCAGAATTGCGGGAATATAAACCGTTTTCAAATTGACTTAGATTTATTTGGTGCATGTCTGTGCAAAAGGTTAAGGTATACTTAGTTCTTTCCCTAGCTCTTTCATTTCAATTTTTAGCCCCCAGTTGCTATTATGTCTTCCCATTAATGATGCTTTTAGATTTCGATTTTAGATGCCCGTGCTACATGTCTGAGTGGGGTGAGCCTTGGTTAAGTGCCAAGTCTTATTGACAATTTTTTTTCAAAGGGGATTAGCAAGCATTTGAATTACCATGAACGGGTGCCTTGGGTTCGAAGTGAAGGAAATAATGCCCTTGGTCCAAGTATGCATTCTATGTTAAGTCTAGTAAGTGCGGTTCAGTATAATTAACAAGTTAATAATTCAGTGAGATCAAGTGAGCTGAATGCCTAGCTAGAGGCCGCTTCAGTTCAAGTGGAATTAATGATATTAATACACAGCTTACTCTTGACTGAACCCGTAGGGTCACACAAATAGTACGTAAACGGATCAAGTATTTAATGGCATTAAATACTCTATCTATGGATATTCGGAATCGACGGATCTTGGTTTCAGTGGGAGCTGAGATCGTCACAAGCAAGAAATGAATACTCCGGAAACGATGATATTGCCGGAACCGGAAATATGGATCGTATCGGAAATATAAATATTATCCAAGTCGTAGATGTTGCCGGAAACGGAAACATGGTACGTATCGGAAAATATTATCGGAAATGGAAATATTGCCGGAATCGGAAATATTGCCGGAAACGGAAATATTGTCAGAATCGGAAATATTATCGGAATCGGAAAATAATTCCGGAAACGGAAATATTAAATATTTGTTCGAAACGGAAATTGATTCCGGAATCGGAAATATTAAATATTGTTCGTATCGGAAATGAATTCTGGAACCGGGAATTTAATCGGAAGCGTATCGTACGAATAAGCATCGGACGAGGCCTGCCGGACGAGGGCCCAGCACGAAGCCAGGCCATCGCCCAGCAAGCCAAGCGCGCCACACGAACAGCCAAGGCCACGCCAGGCCCAGCAGGCCATGGCAGCTAGGGAAGGCACGCTACAACATGTATGCATCAATTCTATGCTAAATGATTATGTGAATATAATATGCTTTCCTGGCTTTATGGTTTTTCCGCATGATTTATGAATTGTCATATGTATCATAACCTAACAGTGGTATCACGAGCCTCTTATTATTTTCATAATCTAAATTGCATAAACATGGTTAAATATTACAAATTTGCAAGAATTAAAAACGGGTGATTAATTTTCGTAATTGTTAATTAATTGCAAATTGCGTTTATTTAATTATACGTACGAAGTTTTTCGGCAGTTTCTTCGTTACTCATCCAAATCGAGTGATTTTTGTGTCAATTCCGCATGTAAAAGGCATTCTAAAATTTTGACAAATTTTTTTTTTTCGGCCGAAACCAGAATTCTCAAATTCGAAGCCTAACTATGACTTTTCGGAGGTTTTAGTTTTTCGAATGCAAAATTTCGTTAATTTAAGATGTTAAATTAAATATTTGCGATTCTTGTTGATAAATCTTGAATTTTTGATTGACCTACTGTATATGTTTAACAAGTTTGAATGCCTAGCCTTGTTAATTATGCAATCTAATTTGTAATTATGATTAATTTGTTGAAAATTGGAATAATTTAGAATTAATTTGATTTTCATAATTATTTATAATTTAATTAGATACCTATGATTAAAAACCACCATAAAAATTGTAAATTTATGTTAAATTTTAAATTTTTATGACCTAGACTTGAATCCATGTTAATCGGAAATCAATTAAATAATAAATTTTCGATTTTTTCGCCCTAAAATTATGAAATTAATATTATTTATTAATTTGTCATTAATTTTGAATATAAATTTTTAATTTTTATGCGATTCGCTCATATAACTTGCACGCACAAAGCAATGGACGCTACGTGTTACCCTTAAGGGGTGTTGTATAGTGCGGGCATGCGACGACGAGCAAGGGAGCTCGTCGCCCATGCGGTACGAATGCAGCGAGCAAGGGCATGGCTCGTGGGCTGTGAGCAATGGGCGCATGGGCAAGGGCGAGAGCAAGGAGCGAGCAGTCGCGTGTGGACAGCAAGCGTGCTGCGCCACAGCGCGCACTACCTCGCGCAAGCATGCGGAGCCTCGCGCGCAGAGAGCGCTAGTGTGCGTGCGACGAGCGCTGCGCCCAGCGATTGCGTGCAGCGTGCTTGTTGCGACGTGCGACGAGCGCTGCGCCCAGCGATGGCGTGGAGCGTGCTTGTTGCGACGTGCGACGAGCGCTGCGCCCAGCGATGGCGAGCAGCTTACTTGTTGCGACGTGCGACGAGCGCTGCGCCCAGCGATGGGCTGCGGCAGCATGCTTGTTGCGTCGAGCGCTGGCGCGCGCAGCGAGCACTGGCTCGGGTGTTCGATTGATGCCTTGCGATGGGGAGCAGCAGCGATGCGACGCAGCGCATGGGCTGCGCGCACATGGCCAGCGATGGTTGTGTGCGTGTGGCCCATGGGCGTGCGTTGCGTGGGGTTGTTGCGTTGCGATTAGATCGTTTTGAAATTTTAATTTGAGATTTTCAGTTTACGTAATTTGAATTAATTTTAAAATTAATAATTTAAATTATTTTCTTGGATTTTAATTTTGAATATTGTAATTATAATAAATTTTATTTATTCTAATTATTTTACTAAAATTAAAATCATGAATTAATTTAAATACGACTGAAATTAAATTAAATTTATGGATTCAATTATAAATTTATATGAGCTTTAAATTTTAATTAAATTTGTATGTTTTTGGTTAGACTAGAAATACATTTTTATGTTTAAAATTAGTAAAGCATATGAATTTATTGGTTTAAGTGGGAGCCCTTTTAGTCATACACTCTTGATTAGGTCTACAAATCCTTAAGGTTAAAACAACTTGATTATAATTAATATTGACTGAATAATTTGTAGATTATTGGTGCCCTTGATTAATTGCTGCAAATGTTTATGTAATGCATAATGTGTTTTACTAACCAGCTATGTGGGCCATTCATGATAATGAATGGGTGAATGGTATATATTTTATATGTACTGTTTTGCAGGTTATGAAGTGACTAGTATGGCCCAAATAGGATAGAAAATATGGTCTGCGTACCATTAATTTGAATGTAATTGGTCTAAAGTACCAAAGTTGTTTTTCAATTCAAATATGGTCTGCGTACCATCAAATAGTTGTAATTAGTTTTAATTATAGCTTATCCTATTTGAAGAAAATGGTGCCTCCCACGGAGATTTTCAAGACGGACTTTGAAGTTAAAGCTTCAAGATGAAGTCGGGCCATACTAGATCACATTTATCTTATGCATGTTTTAAGTGATTTATTGCTTTTAAATATGTCTTAAAATGCATGAGATCAAAGCTTGATTATGTTGCATGATTAAGGATTTTAGTTCACTTAAAATCTAACCAACATTGTAAGAGCCTTAAGTTCCAAACTTAAAAATTGAGTTAAAAGGTGCCATGCCAAAATATACACTTGCTTGGATATCCTTTACATCAATCTAGTAATAGTTTTCGCTCAGCGAGGTGTTACTTATTGGTCCTAAAGGGGCAAGGTACACAAATAATTGTGAGTACATGTTAGTTTTGGTGAAACTCAACGATATAAGTAAGGAGTCCTTTTATGTCGTGGCAAAATCGATAGGTTTACCTAATAAGTTCTTAGACGTACCTATCAACCAAGAATAGTTTCTAGACTATTAGCAAAAGGCTTTTGCTTACCTAAGATGTTTTAGGATTAAGTCGACAAACTGTGCTTAGTTCTTCAATGATTTTAGGATCTTGGAATCATTTTATTCACACCTGCCGGAACACATAACTTGAATAAAATGCTTAATGAACATTGAATTATGCATGTATGCTGGAATTTAAAGTTTATTAAGAGAAACTGTGAATGATTATTTATTTGTTTATTCTTTTCAATTGTAGTTTTAACTATGGCAAACAACAATCAAAACATCATGGGTTTTGAGCTTATGGTCAAGCTGAACCTGGCAAATTTTCTTGAATGGGAAGCTAAGCTAGTTGAAATAGTCAGACTCAATGGACTTGAGTATGTACTATCACATCCCATGCCAAGCTACTATGCCAGAGACATGACCCCTGAGAGATTTTTCGCCTGGGATGCGGATCTCAAAAAGGTTATGAGTCTCATGCTGAACAATATCCCTGATGATTGGGCTAGAAGGTTTGTAGCCTATGAACCTTTTACGCTCATCAAGAATCTGAGGGATATCTGTCGTGGAAACACGGAGGACAGGGACCTGAACGTCCATGAGTTGATTGAATCAATGTCTGGTCTAAAGGTTAGTTCTCCCAACAGGTGTTATAGGATGGAAGTCCAAGAAACACATGTTCAGCTCCTTCGCACTAAACAGAGGGTAGGCGTCCCACTGAGGTTCCATGTGGATCTTATGCGTTCATACTTTGATCGCCTAAGTCTACTAGGAACACCAATAAGCGAAAGGATGGCAGTCTCTATCTTGCTCAATTCACTACACAGTGGGTTTGGTCGCTTCAAGCAACTATACCTAAGTGAATCAAGAGAAGAAACAGTTGCAGAATTTGTTCACCTTGTCAGAAAGGCTGAGATAATACTGGACTGTGAAGCCAAAGATTTACTCAAGGCTAGAAGGAGACCGTTCAAGAAAAGTGGAAAGTCCAAGGGCAATGCTAAATCAAAGCAGGACAAGTCCACATCACGCTATCTTTATTGTGATGGAATAAGCCATTACAAAAGAGAATGTCCAAAGCTAAAGGAAGATCAGAAGAACGGAACAGTCGTTCCATCTTCAGGTATTTTCGTTATAGACTGTATACTTGCTAATTCAACTTCTTGGGTATTAGATACAGGTTGTGGCTCACACTTATGTTCTAATCCACAGGGACTAAGAAGAAGTAGAAAGTTAAGCAAGGGTGAAATCGACCTACGAGTGGGAAATGGAGCACGGATTGCTGCATTAGCTGTAGGAACTTATTATTTGTCGTTGCCCTCCGGGCTAGTTTTGGAACTGGAAGAGTGTTTCCATGTTCCAAGTCTTACTAAAAACATCATTTATGTTTCTTGCTTAGATGCTAAGGGATTTTCCTTTTTAATAAAAGACAATAGTTGTTCGTTTTATTTTAAAGAGATGTTTTATGGATCTGCTAGATTAGTCAATGGACTTTATTTATTAGATCACGACAAACAAGTATATAACATAAATACCAAAAAGGCCAAAAAGGATGATTCAGATCTCACCTATCTGTGGCATTGTTGATTAGGCCATATAAACATGAAACGCTTAGAAAGACTTCAAAAGGAAGGAATTCTAGAACCATTTGACTTAGAGGATTATGGTAAATGCGAATCATGTTTACTTGGCAAAATGACAAAGCAACCTTTCTCT